>NW_005360509.1:0-20398 GCF_000412655.1 Myotis brandtii
ATGTGGATAGTTAATTTTCATTATATTTCTTTTATTTTCTCCTTCAACCTTTTAGAATTATCACTGTCCAACTGGATGAGACAAAACCTGTAGAAATGAACTTGGGCCCATCAGCAGAAAGCATGACAATAAATGTGTCCAACCTGTACATAGGGGGGGTTCCAGAGGGTGAGGGGGCAGCGATGCTCCAGATGAGAAGGTCATTCCATGGCTGTATCAGAAACCTCATCTTTAACATGGAGTAAGTATAACTGCTCTCAGCATGTTTGTGACTTCCAGATTTTTTAATACTCAGTACTGACACTAATCTGCCATCTAATTATTCTGTTTGAGATTGCCTAAAATTCTACAAGTACCTGAAGTGAACCCCGTTGTTCTATCATGAAAGTCTCCCAAGTGGATTTAAAATAATGGATAAATATGGTCATCACAAATTTTTAAAAAATCATCAAACGTTAGTTCCACAGGACTATCAATAAACAGCAGAGGTCAAATATATTGTTGGCATGTATTTAAGAGACTAGAGATTTTGTGATGGAAGTTTCTTTTTGTCTGGAGGTCACTGATTTAAAGGAGCCTTTACAACTGTGCTACTTGCAGCTTCAGATTAGTAATGGCTCCTCCCAAAACAATAACTGCCTCATTAGGAACTGGAAGTCACCACCCCCTATGTTGAGCTCATGATGCAGAGGAGAATGAACATGTGCCCATGGGCATTTTGTTCTTTCCCACTCACCCTGTGTCTGTGGTCAGCGTGCTGGTGGGACGAAAGCCATGCTTGGACCTGGCAGACCAGAGTGTGCACAGGGGAAACTAAATGTGCGCTGAGCATGGGAGTCTGGAGTTCCCCTCTTGACTTGCCTTGTGACCTTGAGCAAGGACCTAGATCCTTCATGGTCTCAGTGTCCTTCTTTGTGAAAGAATCCCTTAGGACAGTGGTCGGCAAACTGCGGCTTGCGAGCCACATGCGGCTCTTTGGCCCCTTGAGTGTGGCTCTTCCACAAAATACCACAAACTACCACGTGTGGGCATGCACATACAGTGTGATTGAAACTTCATGGCCCATGTGCAGAAGTCATACTTGAATCTACTCATGTTAAAATTCATAGAGCTATATATCCCCAAAAGTCAACTGTACTGTGTGTTAATTTAAAAATCAAAATTGAAAAGAATGAAATCTTTTACAGATTTCAGACTACAACTCTCAGACTTCATGAATTGGCAGGCTTTAATGTCTGCAAAACCATGTTTCATTTTTCAAAATGGTGTGACAAAGGATGCAACATAAGGCAATGGAGTTGGGGGTCTCTTGGGAAAAGTTTTCCTTTCTCTTAAAAGGAGACACAGCTTGCTTTGGATGTTGTCTTGTGGAGATGTGATATGTGACAGCCGTCTTGTCTCCATGAGAGGAAGCCAGGAAAACTACAGAGCTGCTGACTTAAAATTCTGACACCTTGAGTGGCTGAATTAACCAGCCAGTAACTTATCCTACCTCCAGACTTGTCATGATAGTTAATAAAGCCATATCATTTCCCATACTGGCAGCTAAAGCCGTCTAAGTTGGATGGTACACCTGAATGTATATTTGAACTACTTTGCATAGCTTTTATAGATGAATTGGACACATGCCTTCTTGGTAAAGGAAATAAGAAAAAAAAATTTCTCTAAGAAGATTCTATGAACCATCAAGATGCATTTGAACCTTTTACTGGAAAGCTACTCACAGCCAATTAACATAATACAAAACTAATCACTTTTGGCAGGTACTTTTGTTCTCCAGATGGACAATTCTAAACAACTCTGTTAAATTGGGTAACCCATCCAGTTAGGTGCAGGAGAGTTTTGTAGCCAGCTCATCCTGTGAAGCTATGATGATATAATTTCATTGAAAATTTTATATTTTGCAATAACTATATTATTTTAACATAGAAAGCAGTGTTTGTAAATCCTGACCTTTTAACTCAAGGTCATCTCCTTCACACTCAGGATGCAGAACTTGTCACTGTTGAGTGATGCTAGCTCAGGCATTTAGCTGATCCCAAACTCATCTATGCGGGAAAAAAATCCTGGCCTTGCTTTTATGTGGGACCACTACAATTCAGGTATGACCACACATCAGGCTATTACAGTGGTTCTCAACCTTCTGGCTCTTTAAATACAGTTCCTCATGTTGTGACCCAACCATAAAATTATTTTCGTTGCTACTTCATAACTGTAATGTTGCTACTGTTATGAATCGTAATGTAAATATCTGATATGCAGGATGGTCTTAGGCGACCCCTGTGAAAGAGTCGTTCGACCGCCAAAGGGGTCGCGACCCACAGGTTGAGAACCACTGGTTTAGAGGCTGATAGGAGTGAAGTGCAGCTCTGGAGGCTTACTCGAAGGATTGTCAGTTTTAAAGCACTTTCTTGACTTCAGAGCTGCCTCTCCACTGGTAATAAACTAAATTGCATACTCTAAGGCAGTGGCCGGCAAACTGTGGCTCACGAGCCACATGCGGCTCTTTGGCCCCTTGAGTGTGGCTCTTCCACAAAATACCGGCTCTTCCACAAAATACCGACTTCTGTGCATGGGCCACGAAGTTTCAATCGCACTGTACGTGCACACCCGCACGTGGTATTTTGTGGAAGAGCCACACTCAAGGGGCCAAAGAGCCGCATGTGGCTCGTGAGCTGTATGTGGCTCTGAGCCGCAGTTTGCCGACCACTCCCTTAGGAGTCTTTGAAATTTGCAGTAACACATTGCTTTGGATTTCAACACAAATATAATGTCAGACTGTAGGTTTAGTTATTTGTACACGATATATTTATTTACCCAATTGTTTGCTTATTAACTAATTGATTAAGCATCTTTATGCTCCTGAAAGCCATGAGGCTGGGAATGTGGTAGGGCAGAAACGTTTCTGTGCTGTACATGGCCGTGTCCTTGGCATGTGCCAATAGGGTATGTGTGGACAGCAGATATGTTGCCAGACTTCAGGGTAAAGAGACTTCTGACAAGTGTAGTTCATGACTTTCTGGCAAAGAGAAACCTGTTAAGAAATAATCAGTGTTTGACTGAAGCCACTGGGCAGTGCTGTGAGAGCAAGAGGCAGAATCTGGCCCTGAGGCGGCCCAGCCAAGGCTGCAGGAGGAGGTGACCACATTCCAACCAATTCTTGAAGGATGCTCAGGAATGGCTGGGTGGACAACAATGCGGGGAGGAGGTGGGAGGCAGAAACATCAAATAAGAGAATATATAAAAATAGCTGGGCTTCTAGTCATTGTGAAAGATATGTCAGTTTGGTTATATTGAGAAGGCTAAAAAGGCTAATTCCAATGTAACCCTGATTTTTGGGAGGCTAGCAATCTGAATCTGTGCCAGCAAGCCCAGTGTACATTCTTGATAACCTATAATTAAGTCACTGCCTCTTTCACAGAAACTGGCCTTGCAAAACCTGTTACCTAAATACAGAGGCCATAAACTCTGAACAATGCACAGCCCCAGAGGGCAGGGGTTATTAGTGCTGGCGCCAGGCCAGACCATCAGATATGGTCTCAAGACACCCAACACCTGGGGCCTTTTTGCAAAGCCTGTGAAGGGACCAGAAGCATAATCTATATTTGAGGGACAAAACCTCAGAAAGATATAAAAGAGAAGCCCCCTGCATGTTACTTTACTCAGATTTGAGAAGTTATTCCACTGGCGTAATAAACAGTGTAACTCCTTTTCTCTAAACACATTGTATGCGGGAAACGTATTTATACTAAAGCAGCGGTTCTCAAACTGTGGGTCGAGATCCCTTTGGCGGTCGAACGACCCTTTCACAGGGGTCGCCTAAGACCATCCTGCATATCAGATATTTACATTACGATTCATAACAGTAGCAACATTACAGTTATGAAGTAGCAACGAAAATAATTTTATGGTTGGGTCACAACATGAGGAACTGTATTTAAAGGACCAGAAGGTTGAGAACCACTGCTCTAAAGCATTGCTTGGTTTTTCTCTGGTCTTCTGCAACAATATCAGTGTTTTTTTAAAGAATTTTATTTGTTCAATAAGTAGGTGACATTGATTCATGTGTTAGCTTGCAATCTTTTGATTATTTTTGAAAACACTTTGTGTCTAGACCTTTGGATTTCACTGGTGTGGTCGGCTATGAACGAGTGGACTTGGACAGCTGCTTGCTTTCAGAAAAGCCTAGGCTGGCTCTTCAGGAAGAGGACAGCAAGCTCCTGCCAGAGCCTCATCCTCCACCACGTCCAGTAAGAAGGGTTTTCTTTCATTGTATCAGGCGCAGCCCAGAGGAAATTAAAATGGGGGCCTCGTTTCACAGAGTAGAGGAAGCTGAATGAGCCCACTGGAGCAGTGACGGAAAGGGAGGAGGTGGTGCCACCAGTCTGGGGGCAGGACTGCTGAGGGAGCAAGCCTTCTGGTGGGTATAGAAGCACAGAGAAGACGGGCCCTGCCAGGGAGGCTAACGGGAGCCAGAAGGGAGGGGGAAGCACTCAGCTTCTTCCATCCACCCGCCCTCCAACCTCCCAGCATGATCCTCCATTGGTAGAGCCAGCTGGAAGCCACTTTTCAAAGGAGCCTGTACAGTTAAAGGAGTCATCCCTGCGATGAAAAGCAGTGCAGGGGCAGGGAGGGGTATGGTCCTCAGCAAACTCACAGGTGACGTGGTGCAGCCTTTACGGATTGAGTATAGCACTCAAGCACTCACATTTGGCTGCCGAACCACAAGCTTTTTACAGAGTTTCTGTAAGGATTCATGATCACTTTGGATTTAGTCAGAAATATGAAAATAAGTACTTAATGCAAGCCATTGTACATATCACTGTTGCTTTAAAAAAAGGATTTGATTCATCTAGGAAAAGCCAGTTTTGAGCAAGTATTTTTAACAACAGCCATTATTAGTTTTCAGTGTCTCTTCCCTTTTGTGATTTCTCCGTTTCCTTGGTTGAAAGCACGCGCTCTAATTACGTAGATGCTGGTGCTGTCTCGGGAAAAGCAGTTCCTTCCCAGGGCCAGTCTTTGCATCCAGGACAGTTCTCTGGTAGCATCTGCCCACCCCAAGCTGGGAAACTGAGTCCGAGGCCTCACTGGTTTTGGGTCAGTGTGTGGAGGGCACTGTGGGGCACAGGTGCCCGGGCACCTTCTCTGGCTCCTCACATTCTGCCCTGGGGGTCTAGGAGCCCCTTCCAGCTGGACTCCTCTTGGCTTCACCTCCTGTCCATGAGGAATTAGAGACATCAAACTCGGAGGCCCTGCTGCCACCTGTGGGCACTTGTGGTGTCCCAGGCCTGTGCTGCAGCGGCTCCTGCAGGGCTGACATCTCCTTTCGGGCTGCGGAGAAGGTGGGCAGCAGCAAGGCCTCACCACTTGAGTGAGATTGAGGGGAAAGACAGACACTCCAATTGCCTTTGTGGACAGATAAAGGGCCAGCCAGTAAATTCTTTAAAACAAAGATTAAATCAGTGAAAACATGTATTTATGGTTGTTGATGTTCTGATACCATTGCTTCTGAGATGTTTACTTCATGGAAAACTGTGCATATGTTAGTGGGGGTCCTGGAGGTGTGTGGCTGAGAGTCTTGTGTGTCTCTTACAGCAACAGTGCGCCATGGACGGAACCCCAGAGTATGTCCCCAATGCTCACCAGTTTGGACTCACACAAAGCAGCCATTTCGTGCTGCCTTTCAATCAGTTGGCTGTCAGAAAGAGGTAGGCCTAATTCTGACATTCTTATAAGGCGTCCTATTGCTACATGAATAGGGAGGTATTCTTTGCAATGGGCCTTCCCCAAAACAGCTTCTTGTATTTATTATGGAGCGCTCAACTGGCAACAGAAAGGCACAATGAGAAGGCAAGGAGATAGGAAAGCAGCCTTCATGCAAATCAGATACTTACAGTGTGGAGAAGTGGGGTTCCTGCAGTTTATCTTCACCTCTTGTAGATGATGGTTGGTTTAGCCTCTGTGTGATGTAGGAAAGCATGGAAGAATCTATCTAAATCACTCCTCAGTCCAGAATCCAAAGTCCTCTAGATCTATCATCATCTAGACTTTCAACACCATTCTATTGTAAGGATTCACTAATCTCATGAAATTGTCTACCCAAACTCTCACTGTGCCCCTCAAAATTCCCCGGGGCCACATTCACATTGGTCGACACATTCTATCTCGCCCTCAAACCTGCCTGTCCCCAAGGAACCTTCTCAGGGGACGCTGGCTCACATGCCGCAGATCTAGAGGCCTGAGGCTGGCCAAGGGACCTCCAACTCCGCCTCTCTCCTCTCTGCATCGAATCTCTGGCTGATCTGAAGTTCATGTCTCTAGACTCTGCCACGCCCTGCTCCTCTTGTTGTTGCCCTCTGTGATCAACCCCCACCCCCACCACCTTCAGACTGTAGCTTAGTGTCTTTTTGTACCACTCCTGCTGTCATTCTCCACGAATTCACAGCCACCCAACACTGGGCCTTCCAAGTCCTCTGGTTCCAGTCTGTCAGAGCTCTTTTTCTCCCTTCCCAGCCACACTTTCCCCTTGGTCATCCCCTTACCTACTTCATAAGTATTTATTCCACCTCCAAAGTCTCTACTTAAGCATCCTATATACTTACCTCTTCCTCATCTCTACTCTGTTGCTCCCCTAGGAGTTCCTCAGCTTCATCAAGACCTCTAAGCCCTCATGCTTTTTCATGATCATCACCCCCTTCTCTAGCCCCGAAGTGCAATTTATCCCCTACTCTGAGAGGTGGGATGCCATTATTACACATTCCTTTGCAAACCCCCTTAATACCCTCATCTCCTGTATCTTGACCACAGGTAAAACCCACACTTGTTCTTGGCCTAATTCATGCCAGAACCCAAGCTGGTGGTCAAGGCTGCAGAAATGCATGTCTCTTTCCTACCTGGTTTGACATTAAAGCTATGGCCACACATAGAACCTCAGGCTACATGGGGAGCCAATACATTTCTTTATTATGCTTATATATTTTTTTATTGTTTCATAGTTTCTCCTCTTATCTCAAAACTCATATATCCCACTTCCTGCCCCAGCTGATGACTTGCCTCACTGAGAAGACAGAACTTCATCTGTTCACCTCCGAAAAGAGCAATCCACTGCTTTTGTCTCCACACCTCCCCCTCTTCCCCTGCGACCATGGAGGGACAGTCCTCGTTCTCCTCTCGCTCGCCCTCCAGAGCCTGTCACCTCTCTCCTCTCAGAGACAACAGCAGCAAACGTATCTCCTTCCTTCATACATAATTCTCATCAACAAAGAATCCTCATCGCTCTCATCATCAGTGAGAATAGAGGAGTAAACACTGCCAGAGACTGTCTCAGTATATTTTACACACACACCCTAACTTAGTCCTCAGAACTATCCTATGAGGAAGGTATTATTGTTGTCTTCATTTTATAGACAAGGAAATTGAGAGGCACAGGGAAGTCAAGTCATCTGCTCAGAGTCACACAGCAGAGCTGGAATTCAAACCCAGGCACTACGGCCCTAGAGTTTATGCCGGTAACCATGCCCTTTCTAGTAGTTTTTAACTTTTAAAATAGAAACTCTGCAGGATACCATTACTTTGCAATGGTGTCCTGGGTCTGTTGTGCAGTAAGATTTCTTGAAGGAGTTGTTTTATGTGGCTGTCTGCCTTTTCTCACCCCTCATTTCCTCCCCTACCCATCCAGTCAGCCTCCCCTCACTCCTCTATTGCTCTTTAACATATATATATATTTATAACGCTTCATGAATTTGCATGTCATCCTTGCACAGGGGCCATGCGAATCTTCTCTGTATTGTTCCGATTTTCCTGTATGTGCTGCCAAAGCAAGCACTCCTCTGCTCCTAGTTCCAGAGTTGTCCCAAGACCTGCTATGGAACCTCCTGTTGTACCTCTGCTGCTGGGCCCTCAGCAGCATCATGCACACATGGCCACTTGACATCCTTGACCCACACCCTCCTGATTTCCTGCTCTCTCCCTGCTCAGTCTCCTTTGCTGGCTCATCTTCTACCAGTAAAGGCCAAGGTCCCTTCCCCATATTCTCCCAGGTGGCTTTGAAATACCTTCAATTTGCCCAACACCCACATCTCTAGCCCTGACCTTCACTTAGAACTCAGGAGTTGTGTACCCAACTGGCTACTTGACATCTCTGTGGATTGGGACAGGCTCCTCAATCTCAACACACCAAAAGGAAATTCACAGTCTTCCCCAAACCTGTCCCCCTGGTCTGTGCTATTTCTGTCGACATCATCACCATTCACCTGGTTGTCCAAGGCCCAAATCTTGAGGTTATTTTCTTTCCCTCACTCTCCAAATTCAGTCCATCTGCAAGTCCTATTGCTTCTTTCTCCAGAGCATTTCATGCATTAGATCACCTCCTCTGCATCCCCCCGACCACCACCCTGGCCGAAGCCACCACCAGGCCTCTAACAGCTGCCTGCCTGAGCCTGCTGTCACCCTGGCCCATCAGATTTGTTCTTTACATCTGAAGTTTCTTTTAAGATATAAATCAAGCCATGCCCACTCCTCTTCTTAAAACCCTCCTGTGACTTCCCAATGCACTTAAAATGAAACCTAAATACTGCCTCCCAGAGCCCCTCATTCATGAGGATGGAGCCACACCCCCCTTTCCTATCCCAGGTTGCTTCAGTCACCCCACATTGCCTTGTGGGAGATCACCAGACACAGCCTTCCCCTTCCCCACTGTGTGGTGCCCTCTCCCACGTGGCTCTCGTGAGGATTTCCTGCAGAGGTTCATGGGACTTGCTCCGGTCTGTCATTCCGAGTTCAGCTGAAATACCATCTTTCAGGGTTGCCTTCCTGCCTACTTAACATAGCCACCACTGGGCTCCTCACGACCCAGTCTCAGCTCTTTGGTATATTTCTGGAATTAGTTTCATGGGAGAAGGAAACCTCTCTTTGTTCACTGCCTTAGCCTCAGCTCCTAGAACAGTGCCTGGCAGATATGGGCATGCAGTAACCATACTCTCCTGAGATGCTAAATATAATGTTGGAATAATTACTGGGTCCTCTCTTTGAGGTTATTTTAGAAAGTAAATGTGAGGAAAGCTTTTTCTTTTCTGCGGGCTGAGCTCTTCTTTTCCTCCAGGCTCTCAGTTCAGCTAAGTATCCGAACATTTGCCTCCAGTGGACTGATTTACTACATGGCCCACCAGAACCAAGTGGATTACGCCACGCTCCAGCTGCACGGGGGCCACCTCCACTTCATGTTTGACCTTGGGAAAGGAAGGACAAAGGTCTCCCACCCTGCGCTGCTCAGTGATGGCAAGTGGCACACGGTACGCTCCCAGGAAGCTCCTGGTCATGCCTTCCAAGTGTTATTCCATCTGTCCCTCGTAGTAACATTATTCCCTTGGGTTTCTAGCTTGCTCTGTGCTTGTCATCTCTCCTATAGAATATAAGTGCCTTGCAGGCAGGGGCCTTTTCTGCTTCCTGAAATATCCCCAGGACCTAGCTCAGTGCCTGACCCCTCATAGGCACTCAGCAAACATTGGTGGAATAAATGAAAGGTCCCAAAATGTTCTCAACTTGACAAGAAGTAAATTAACTCACCCATGGTGTGCTGGCCCAAACCTGAGATCATGGCACCTGCTTTCTTATCAGTCAGACTCGGGCACACTTACTTTTCTAAAACATGCATTGCCTGTGCCTACTTCCGTCTTCTGCCAGGCTCAGTCTCCTAGCAACGCCAGCTGTGTCAAACTGAACCATCCTTTAGGATGTCAGTCAGGTTATTACAGCTCTAATGAACCGAGTTGCAAACAAACATCTGTTAATGTTTTCCCATCCTTAAAAATCATGGATGTTTTCGTTTTGCTCTAGGTCAAGACAGAGTACTTTAAAAGAAAGGGCTTCATGACAGTTGATGGCCAGGAATCCCCCATGGTGAGCACGGTGGGAGATGGCACCACCTTGGATGTGGAAGGAAAGTTGTACCTGGGAGGCCTTCCCTCCGATTACAGGCCCAGGAACATTGGAAATGTAAGCAGCATTTTCTGTATGGGGCCCATATTACCTTTATCTTTGTTGCGTTTACTTTTAGAAGACCATGTCTTTGTTTAAATTGTCTTGCTTTTGGACCTGGGGTTTGGCTGCAAAATGCAAACCTTTCAAACCTCATCTCTAGTTTGTGTGTTTGGGCTTCCCCTTGAAGCCCAGCCAGCCCTCCTTTTAGTTAATGAACATTTGTCTTTCCACAGCTACTTAGATCCAATGAAATTTGGGAAAGTCCGGGGACTTTGTGTTTGCAGATTAGAAAACTCATTCTTGATTTCCATGATATTTATCCAAAATAATAGAAAATACATATACTGCATTACTAGCAAAGGTACTTAAAGAGTCTAACTACGCTTTCAGTTAGACATTCACGTGAAGTACTGTGGCAATTCCATTTTAAAAATCAAATGATAATATTTGAATGTGTTTTGTGGAACTATAGGAAAATGTTGCCCTTGCCCTCCTTGTTATATTCACTGCCATCCCCTCTCACGGCGTTTGGTTTAGGTCACCCACAGCATCCCCGCTTGCATTGGGGAGGTGACAGTGAACAGCAAGCAGCTGGACAAGGGCAGCCCAGTGTCTGCATTTGCAGTAGCCCAGTGCTATGCAGAGGCCCAAGAAGGAACTTTCTTTGAAGGAAGTGGATATGCAGCTCTTGGTACGTATTATCGAAAATCTCAAAAGACATCTCTGGGATTCTCTTGCACTGTAAGATGATATGGACCCGAGAGTTATATGACAGGGCAGGACCCACTGGACAAGGCTGCAGCAAGACCATTTAGTTACATGTTCCAGTGTATTCTGATTTCTCCACTTCTAATGTACAGCTTTCTCACTTCCTGTGCCACCCAGATGGCCTGACAAAGGCTCCCACCCCAGGGGCAGTGCAGCTCCTGGCAACATGTGGCCCTGCTTTCATCTGTACCCTCCCCACGTTTATGTAAGACATGCTCTTGCTGTCCAAGTTCATAAAGGCCTTTGAATTAAAAGTCAGCAGCATAAAATATCTAGACCAGCCAGCCAAATGCAAGTCGGATTTGATGAAGAAATTAACTCCAGTTAGATTGTTGAAAATATCAATTAGAAGTCGAGGAATTTTAAATCTCTGAATTGCTTTAGAATGTAAATTCCTCCAGGCTTAGAACTAGCCCTCATAATGTACCTGGCATTGCCTCCTCATTTTAGATACTTAATTTGCTGGTTGGCTTCCTATTTGCACTGAGAACCATGCTCCTCTTCTTCCTATTCTCCTTTCTATCACAGGGAACTAACCTCTCTGGCTACTTTGCCCTCGGCTTTTAGGAAGGTTCTGGTGAAGACTGGGGCAGGAGGGAGAAGGGGAGAAGCTAGTACACTTTTCTCCTCCACTTTGCTTCCAAGCTCTGGTAATACCACCTGCTCCCATTTTTCCTTCAGCCCTGGGTGTGGTAACAACTGCCTGCTATTATTGCTAATATCCCCAATTTATCTCAGCTTTTTTATTCACCTGAATAAAAAATTCATTCAATTAAGTCTCCACTTAAAAACAACAACACAAAACAAACAAAAAAAACCTAGTGGGGGCCCTGGCCTGGTTGCTAAGTTGATTTGAGTATTGTCCCGATACACCAAGGTTGTAGGTTCAATCCCCAGTTAGGGCCCATACAAGAATCAACCAATGAATGCATAAATAAGTGAAATAACAAATCAATGTCTCTCTCTCTCTCTCTCTCTCTCTCTCTCTCTCTCTCTCTCATCAATCAATAATTTTTTTAATTTAAAAAATTTAAAAAAAACACACTTGTGTCAACTCTAATATACTCAGTGAACGATGTCATACCCAGTATGTAGATATTGGGCAAATAAATGGGCTGTTGCACAGATGATAAATCCCTTTGCTTTTTCCCTGCATGGCTCTAGATGAGAGGATGGGCCTGCCTTGGCTCCAGTCTGGCTAAGCCCCACTGATTGTGTGTCTTTAGAAGCGTCACTTCATCTTACAGATGTGCAAGCTGAGGCTCACAGGGGAGAGGTGACTTGCTGGTGGTGGAGCTGGATCCAGAGAAAGAGCTACTAGAACCAGGTCTCCCGAACCTCAGTCAGGAGTCCAAATGTCCAGCCAGTCCAGCCTACTGTGGGGTGGTGGGGTCTCTCCAACCTGAGCCTTCTTAGGCCGGGCAGGACTCACCCATAACTTGGGGCTCTCCTTGTGTTTTTCAGTCAAAGAAGGGTACAAAGTTCGTTCAGATGTGAACATCACACTTGAGTTTCGTACCTCCTCAGAGAACGGCGTTCTCCTGGGGATCAGCAGCGCCAAAGTGGATGCCATTGGATTAGAGATTGTTAATGGCAAGGTAGGTGCTTATCTCCATCAATTCACCCTTTGCCCCAGGGTCTGAGATAAGAGCAGTTGAGAAACAGTAGAAATACCTAGACCCACACTTTAATGGAATGGAGAAAAGTTTCAATATTTAAAAAATAGATAATCTATATATATAAAAGGCTAATATGCAAAATGTCCCCTCAGGAGTTCGACCGGGAGACCGGGAGTTCAATCGGGAGACCAGGAGTTCGATCGCTTGCTATGACATGCACTGATGACCAGGGGTGGTGCAAAGATGGCGGGCAACCAGTGGCGGCGGGGCGCTGAGGGAGCGAGGGAAGGAGGAGGCAGGGAGGTGGGGAGGCGGGGAACCTGATTGGCCCTGATCGCCGGCCAGACCTATGGACCCTACCCGTGCATGAATTTTGTGCACCGGGCCTCTAGTCCTAAAATACTTTTAAAGAACTTCTTTTATAATTTTACATTTGAATTTAAAGCAAAACTGCAACTATAATACAAACACCTTCTTTTCCTGAACAATGTGAAACTAAGTTGCTGAACAGATGCTCCATTTTTCCTAATATTACTTGGAAATAATTACAGGTGCATAGGAAGTTGCAATGAAAGGTCCTCTTTCACATTTTGCCTAGGCTCCTCAGTGGCAGCATCTTGCATAATTCTAGTGCAACATCAAATCCATGAAACTGGCATTGGCACAATCCACTGAGCTTAAGTTGAGCCAGTTACACATGTATATGTTTTACCATATGTGTAGCTTCATATACCCCCACCACAATCAAGACCCTTAATTGTACCATTACTACAGTCTCCCTGGAGCCACCCCTCTGACTTTCTCCCTGCATCCTAACCCCTGGCAACCACTGATCTGTTCTTCATCTTCAGGATTGTTATACAAATGAAGTCATGCAGTATGTGTCCTACTGAGATTGTCTTTTCAACTCAGCCTTATTTCCTGGTGGTTTAGCTGGGTTGTTATATGTACCAATAGTTCATTTATTTGCCGAGTATTCCATGGGATGATGTACCACAGTTTAATTTTTTTAATGCAAAAAACCCAATTTTTTCTATAAGCATTCTGCTCTTGCTTTTCAGGCTCTAGTCTTCGTGTTGGGAACAAAATGATCTCAATAATTAACAGTACTTTAGTCTCTTGTTTTAAAAATGTCTCCTTCAGAGTTTCTGCCAGTTCTCATTCTTCCTCTCCCCTTCGAGTCCATCCGGGTGTGCTTTATTTACTAGATTAAGGGGAAGGGAGCCTTAATTGGCCTTTTCCTTTTCCGTGTGCTCTCTCCTGACAGCAGATGAGGTATAAGGACTTTCCAGATCTTCAGTCACAGCCTGTCTTTGTGCACTTGGCCAGTTGTCCCTGGTGGCTGTAGGAGCACTGCCAGTGCAGGGGGACTGCTCCTAGAGATTTGGCCAATGTCCCTTGTAGACCAGGCTTCCCATCCCAGCTGCCATAGGCACTGCTGCCTCTTCATCTTCGGCCACCTTCTGTATCCTCCAGAGGGTCCTATGAAAACCTGGGAATGTCTGCCCTGCCACTCATAAGACATGGGGAGTCAGGGTGGTGGACGAGGGTCCTCTCTCTACCATTTCTGCCACCATATCTATTGCACTGTGGTAAACTCAAGTTGGTTGGGACTAACATGCTTGGCTCTTCTTGAGCTACTGCCTCCTGGAAAAACAAGGAACAAGTCTCTATGCTCTAGATTCCCCCAAACTTACCTCTTGTTTCCAGTATTTCCTGCTTACTCCCCACAGGGGTTTTGATTCCTAGGAGATCCTAAATGAGGGTGGGGAGAATAGAAGAAAGTCATCTGACCTTTTGCTTCACCTCTTCTCCTTCTTACTTCACCAGCATGTCCAAACAAAACTGCCTCTACATCATATTGCTGCTCTCTACCCTGTGGCTTATAGCCAACTTTCTTCCTGATCTGTACTTCAAAAGGATTTTGAAAATTATGTGACATTTGAAAAATGTTATCAGAAGTGTAATGTGGTGAGCCGGCACAGCCATGGGTGACCCTGTGAGGCGGCGGTGAAGGATTTAGAAAAGACAGACAAGAGAAGAAGGCCATGGGTGAACCTGTGAGGCGGTGAAGGATTTAGAAAAGACAGACAAGAGAAGAAAGCTAGGTCTAGATGAGATGTTGCTCTCTCTGATGGAGAGACAGTGCCACAGCCTGCAAGCTGAGTCTTTATTTTATAGTCAGATTCCAGGAGGCAAAGTAAGGGTGTGGTTACAATGTTCTCCCAGGTTTGAATCTACTCAATTACATGTACCTCATCAAGCTTTGTTTACTTGCTGCACCTCCCACAGCCCATATCACTCAGCCACGTGGGACCACAGGTTCAGACCATAAGGTCAAGCTCACAACTATAGCCTTTGGCTCTAATTGTGCTGGGAGTTGCATGTGGCTTTGCCACGAGAGCATTGTGTCCTCTCCTTAGTCCCAGGCTTGAACCTGTCCAAACGCTGTAGCCACTCTCCACAGTGTATTAGTTGTAAAAAATGTAATGTTTGATGTACTGTGTATTTTACCACTGTTACTGGCTTATTTTATTGTTCTTTTAAAACATTTTTAGTGGTTGCCCCAGGGTTTACAATATACATCTTTAATTTGTCACAATCTACCTTGAAATAATGCTGAGTAGCTTCACATATAACATAAGAACCCTACAAGAGTATACTTATAATTCTTCCCTCCCATGTGGTTGTGGTGGAGCATCGATAGTTTGTCAGAAGGGAGTTAGTAAATGTTGCTCCATAGGTGCTAGCAGCTGCTAGGAACTGACACCCGCAGTAAAGCCATCAGCTCCTGTTGTCCTGAAAGGGGGAATCGACTTGAGGACACAATGCTAAGTTAGGTGGTGGCTCAGCCGTGTTCCCATGGAGGTGGCCGTTGCCCTTTCTGAAATTTCAGGGATAAGATAGCATCTGAATTCTTTAAGAGGCTATTATTAAAAACAAGTGTTTATTTTTTAGTTTGCTCCCCCTTTTGGCAAAAGGCTTGTATTTTATCCACTTAAAGTGATTTATAGAAATGGACTGTGCTCCTTAAATACGGAAAACTTCGCTAAGATGGTTGCTTGTGTCTGTTGTTTGTTTAGCTCTTATTTCATGTTAACAATGGTGCTGGTAGGATAACAGCTGCATACGAGCCCAAAGCTCCCCACACTCTCTGTGATGGAAAATGGCACACACTGCAAGCGAACAAAAGCAAGCACCGCGTGGTGCTGGTCGTGGATGGGAACGCCGTTCATGCTGAAAGTCCACACATCCAGTCCACCTCAGTGGACACCAACAATCCCATTTATGTTGGTGGCTATCCTGGTACGTATGGGTGTCAGCTCTGCTCTTTCACTTTCCAGGGCATTGTCGCTAGGGGAAGTCTTAATTCAGGTGGATACAGAATAGGGATTAAGAAAAATACATTGTTTGGGTAACAAATCCTTTACCGTTTTAGAAAGGCAATTTCAAATTCCTAGGAATTCTTGGGAAATTAAAATAAAGTACACATGTAAATTGATGATTAGGTAAGACTCAGAGAATATTGGATGTGATGGAAAAGAAGCTGGGGGAGTTTACTGAGGCCAGTCACCGTAGGTGAGTCCCACTATAAGGAATCATTTTTGGGTGGATAATCATTTTAGAAGACAAATACATATCTTATCCTCTCACATTGGTTTTGGGTTAGAATTATGCATTTTCAGATGTTCCAAGTAACTGTTACAAATGATAAAATAAACACCTCTTATGACATTTTAAGTCACAACTATGCCTTTAAATTATTACATAAAGTTTTCATTGACTTATCACAGAAGCCACATGTGTGGAAGAATATTATTCTAATTTTGATATAAAAGCCAGTTGAGTTTATTTTTGTTCTTATTGTGTTGTGCATGTCATTTTAACAAAATTAACCAGGACTTCTCTTCTTTCCCAAACAGCTGGTGTAAAGCAAAACTGCCTGAGTAGCAAGACCTCCTTCCGGGGCTGTTTGAGAAAGCTCACTCTCATTAAGGGCCCACAAGTGCAATCCTATGACTTCAGCAGAGCTTTTGAAATACAAGGAGTTTTCCCTCATTCCTGTCCTGGATCTGAGCCCTGAACTCCAGGGAAACTCCTCAATTCAGATCAATCATTGCTTATATTTTGAATAGTTATTTTTGTGAAATTTCTTCAGATTTCATTTCCAACTCAGGTTAAGTGTTTTCATAGAGTAAGTTTGTTTTTATGTTAAACTAAAACCACATGTACAACAAATACCTCTATTAAATAGTTTAAAATGTACACTGAATTCATTGGCTTTGTTCAAGTTCTTTTAATGAATCTTTGTAAACATTGAATAATTCTGTTAATTACTTGACAGAATTTCACAGTTTTATTTGTAAGCTTTTAGAAAATAAAATATCATTATAGACTATAATAGATTAGAGCAGAAAATGAATACTTTCCTGTCTTTACCAAAATTTTTAAGTTCTGATTTCTACAACAGGGAAGCAGTGCTACTGGTTATTCTCCAGCAGAGGGCACCAGCTGTTTGCCACATAAGCATTAAGATAGGCTCCAGGGGGTCAAGGGGTACAGGGAGCAAAGGAAAGAGCTGGAACCTCCTTTAGATATATCGTTGTTGAGCCAGGACATAACAGCACTTTTCAGGACAAAAGGCATTGCAACTAGTTTGCTCTTCCTTCATTGTCTTTTTAGTTTCACCCCTTGGAATGAGACAGTTTTCCTTAATCAGTTACTTTCTCTGGGAGAATGTGTACAATTTCAAAAGAAGGAAAATTTAAAAGCCACACATACATTCTTTTCAATGAACTAAGCAGTTTTAAACCCAGATTTCTGAAGTCTTATTTGATTCCCTCCAAATATATTTAGTTTTGCTCTGTGGCCATGGCTGGGGTCAAAATGGTTGTTATTCCATAATCTTTAGAAAACTGATTTCATTTTTCAAATGCTTACTTGGAGAAGAGGTCTCTACCTCTCTTAGCAGTGACCTACTTTTCCAATCTGGAGGATGATAAATTCAATTTCTATTTCTGTGAGAGATTTTAATTTGATAAACAAGAAAGGCAACTGTGGTCATGTTCCCTATATCCATCTTCTGTGCCTTGCTCACGTTCCTGAACTCCTGTGGCCATCTGCACATCTTTCCCAGTTAAGTCTCTGCTTGAAGATATTAGAGAAAGGTAGCAGCCAATTGGGAAGTCTGAGTTCTGTAGCACCTGGCAACTTAAGAATGCACACTCCTGCAGCCTAAAGGCAGCCACCTGGGCCTCTGGGGTAGGAAAGGAGCATTTGCATCTTAGCAGTGAAAATGCACAAGGGGGCTCTCAGGGGACTGTGGGTGGCCTTTCTGTTCATGTTTCTATGGAAACCATCCACAGCAGGAGATGACAGCTTGGCCATTCTAGACCTCAGTTTAGCACCTTGGGTGAAGAAGTGATTCAAACCAGGGGACAGAGCAGACTGTAGAGTTGCCTCAGACTGTGTGCCCCTCCCTTCCTCTTCCCTCTTCCTCCTTCCTACTCTCCCTGCTCGCTTATTAATAGAGTTAAAACAGAGTTTGGGATTTTGTCAGATGAGCATTAGTCATTATTCTGCAGAATCACTTCAAGTTTCATGTGCTTTTAGATTGTTTGATAGTGAAGAATGGCACATTTTATACCTAAGATTTCAATCCACAAATAGTTTTCTTGCCATCAAGAAGTAACTGGACAAAGGAAATGTGTGTGGCATTGTATCTAATACAGGATGCAGATAAAACATTAGAGAGCTTACTCCTGCACAGACAATAAAAGGATTAATTGCATCTGTAAATACCTTTAAGAAGAAACATTAAAGAAACCAAATATCCTATATAATAAAACCCTAATATGCAAATTGACCGAATGGCAGAATGACTGGTCGCTATGATGCGCACTGACCACCAGAGGGCAGGTGCTCAATGCAGGAGCTGCTCCTGGTGGTCAGTGTGCTCCCACAGGGGGAGTGCCACTCAGCCAGAATCTGGGCTCACGAGCTGCGGTGGCGGAAGCCTCTCCCTCCTCTGCTGCAGTGCTAAGGACCCCTCGGGAGGAGCAGGCAGACATCCCCCGAGGGGTCCCAGACTGCAAAGGGTGGCGCTGGCTGGGTTGAGGAACCTCCCCCACCTTCTCCACCCCTCCAGTGCACAAATGTTGTGCACCGGGCCTCTAGTCTTTAAGAAGAAATCAAGTTCAAAATGGGGGAGAGCAAGGGAGGGTATTGTCATCATTCCATATGGGTATTGTGAACTGTAAACAAACCATAAGGTAGAGTGGTTGGGCCTGGATCAATTACTGAAAAGAAATAACAAAAATAAGTTCCAACAGTTCTAGAGTTCTAGAAAGAGTCCTAGAATTTTCAAAGTGCTCTTACAGAAATGATCTCATTTTAACAATGATTAGGCAGCAGGCAGAAATGAGGTTTTTCATTTTACAGAGGAGGAGTGTCAATATCCTATATACAATATATCACATCTAATAAATAACAGGGAGCCCAAGTAATCTGAATATTGGTCTAAAACTTTTGGAAACAGCTGCCTACTTCCCAAATGGCAGTACTGACCTCACAGGTGAAGTTATTTTTGGACCGTTTAGACTAAAAATAATCCATAGGGGAGTATTTTTAGACCAAGCTATTAATCAAGATAATCCTTATGGGTTTTTACTTATTACATAAATGACTCTCACAGATCATGAACAGTGGAGAATAAGAAAGCAATCACAAGATCTTATACTTCCAAGCTGCTAAAGACAACATTCATTTATTCAATTTATATTGAACAACTATCACGTGCTAGCCACTGTGTTAGATGGTAGAGATCCCATTATAATGTGGAGGAAAAAAAGGGTTCTATGAAAAGTAACCTTGCGGGGTGATCTGATCACAAATTCTTAATTGGGCAGGGTCATGGTGGGTAGTCATACCCCAGGTATATAATTTCTTAGTGAAAGGGTTATCTTTGCCTTAAGCAAGCCCTATCCATTGTTTCTCTGCATCTAGTTTTGAAATAAGCCGCAGCCACCGTCAAGAGAGCACATAACCCCAACCATCCTGCAATCCAGCCCTGCCTTGCCTTTTCCCCCCAGCAGAGGCCATGGTGGTCACTTCTCTATCACCCTCCCGCCACTCCCCAGCAAGCAGCTACCATGCTGTAGCAGATGCTGTTGATGCCTCACCCACTTTCCCTGAACAGGTGATAGGATCACATCTACCAGATCCTACTGCACCCCTGGCTCTTCCTGAGCACTTTCTCTAGACTCCCAGGGCCATAACAGCCGGGGAGCGGCCCTCAGCCCAGGAAGCAGCCCCTGCCTCCACCCTAGTTTGATTGCCTGGCCTGGAATCTCGCCTGAAACCTCTGTTGCCTGTGCCTCCTTTATCTCAGATCCTCAGCCCCATTCAGACTCTGCGTTTCCTGACCCCCCACCCCGACCCCCGCCCAGCCAGGATCTCTGGACAGGACTCCGGTCATCTTTATGGGTGGACGTGGGCATTGGTCTACTTTCGAAAGAAATGGTACACAAATTGGGGAGGAGCGGGTGCGGCACGGAGTACAGCTGGCCCAGCTGGCAGCAAAGATAAGGGTGCTGGGAGTGGCCGCTGGCCTGGGACTAGCTCCCGCCAGGGGCGCGTTGGCTCCGCTCAGAGCCAGACCCAGGCCCTTCTGACCCGTCTGCCCGCGCAACTAACCACGGAGCGTGGGTCTCCGGTCACAGGAGTCAGCGTCTGTGCAGCCGCCCTCCCCGGTCCGCACGGCCGGCTTTCTTGGCCTCTCTAAGACTTTTCCCTGCGGTGCAGCAGCTGCCTGGCTCTCTCAGCGGGTCCCCACTTCTCAAGCCGACAGGCGGGGAACCCAGCGCCAAGTTCCTCCCGGCCACGTCCTCTGGGTCAGCGTGGCGGGGCGCGGGAAGGGGACCAGGACCCGGGATGCGGAGTCGCTCTGGCCCAGGAGGCTGTTCACTGCGGCCAGGCTGGCGATGGCTCCACGGCCTCCCCGCCACCCCGGGAGAAAGGCAGGGGCGGGGCGG
>NW_005360509.1:20702-35855 GCF_000412655.1 Myotis brandtii
TCAGGGAGCCCCAGGAATGGGGGAGTGGGGCCGCCCTGTGGCTTGGGTTTAGCCTTTGGTGGCCGTTGGTGGCAATTGGTGGCCGTTGGTGGCCGTTGGAAGGTGTGGGCTCAGACCCGGGGGCGGAGCCATTCACCTGACCGCGTTGTGCAGCTCTGCAGGCGGCGGAGACCCACAGCCACCGGGGCTGCCAGGAGCGTGGCTCCCACGTGTCCTGCATAGATAGAGGCCTGGGCACCAGCGGGAGAGGTGGGTGGGGGGAGAGGGGGATGGTGCTGGGAAGGACGGGGGTCCCCTGGACATGCAGAAAGTGATGGGGGGGGCGTCCAGCGGGTGTTTCCAGTGAAGCCACGTGTCAGCCTTGTATGATCTTTTAGAAAGCTGGAGAGCAGACTAAAATAACCTTTATCCAGAGTGGGCTGGGGCGACAAGCGGAGAGGCTAAGGGGAGCTGTCCGTGAAGGCAGCCCTGCATGGGGCGATGGTGGGTCCGTGATGATGTCCCTGGAGTTCCTCTGAGACTGGGGGTCGCGAGGGGAGGCTGTGGGCCGCAAAAGGAAGCTGTGGTGTGTGATCCTCAGGTGAAAGCAGCTGAGAAGGGTGGGGCCTGGGCTGTGCGCGCTCTCGGGCAGGCTCCAGCCATGAATGTGGCCTTGGCCCCGGCGGGCTCTCTTCTAGAATTGAGGGTGTCATACACCTTTTCATTCTCTTGCTTAGAGGGCTGGGCCACACCCAGCAGATGGAAGCTACGGGAGGGCCATTTAGATGTGACTGAAGGTAAGGGTGCAGCTGCCCAGGGTAGTGAGCACCCCATTCCTGCAATCAGGGGATCCTATGCCACAAAGGCTGCGCTTACGGTGGGAAGAGCTCGGCTTTGGAAATGGGAGTCTCTCTGCTTATGGTCTCAGTTGGTCACTTAACTCTCTGAGCCTACATATCCTCATTTCTAAAATGTCGATGAGAACATTCTTGCTACCTCATAAACTGTGGCGGAGGTTAAATTTGAGAGCGAGCAACCCATGAACGTGCTTTACACAGTAGTGATGACAAGAACTAACAACGGCTGACTCCATCCCAGTCCTCTAAGGGGCTTCCCATCGGCAACTCCTCCAATCCTCACATCAGCTCTTGGTGGTGCACATATTATCCTCCCTTTACAAATGGAGATCTGGCTGCTGTGGTTTAGTAGCCGCAGAATAAGCTAGAGTTGACGCACACTGACTCCAGAGCCTGCTCTCAGCACTGAGCTGTAGCACCTAAATATTGCAGCACCAACTCCAAATTTGGGCAAGATACTGGACTATGTTTCTTCTCATTCCAGCGGTAAGATTTGCTGATTCTAGCAACTCTACCTACATGGTTATAGTTTAATTTCTCTGAACCAGCAATAGTCTTTTTACCTATAAGAGAAGCCTATCAATAGGCAAATATCCCTTGGGATGGTCAGAAGATTCAGACCAGGTGCCTGGTAACAAAGGCAGACCTAAGTAAAAAGACCATGGAGGAGAGCTGGCGAGGAGGTGACACTGAACAATTTGCCTCTCAACTAGTGATTCTGAGTTGTCTATGGTGAAGGACCAGTTTTGGTTTTTCTAAAATTTCCTATCGTGGGCTGATATTTTTATAAAATATTAGGAAAATGATTTACTAGCAAAATGACATGAAAAAACAGACATAATACAAACCCAGTTTTTAAAATTAAAAATGGCACAATAAACTGCATTTTATTAAGTACTAAAGGCCCAATGCACGAAATTCATGCAAGAGTAGGCCTTCCTTCCCCCGGCTGCCGACAGGCACTGGGGACCCGGGCTTCCCTCGCAGCCCAGGCTTTGTCTGGAAGGTTGTTCGGAAGGATGTCTGGTCTAATTAGCATATTACGCTTTTATTATTATAGATTATTAGAATAAATATAACAGGGACAAGAGAAAAGAATTTTAAATTAGTACACATTATGAAAGTATATAGGGGATATAGAGAATTCCTATTATACATTTTGCCATTGCACAATTGTGCTTCTTAATTCAATATCTTTTAAGGTTTATGACATGCCTTCTAGGGGGTAAAGTATATCAAAATGACTTTTATATTTTGTTTTAAAAACTCAGAGAAACTAGTCTCACAGAGTTATGTTAATTGTAGTGTAAGAGGAGATTTTTTTTAATTGCTTAAAATATTACAAAGAGTATTACATATGTCTCCCTTTTTTCCCCCCTTGACATTCCCCCGGCCTCCCCTACCCCCCAGTGTCTTGTGTCCATTGGTTATGCTTATATGCATGCATACAAGTCCTTCGGTTGATCTCTTACCGCCCACTCCCAACCCTCCCCGGCCTTCCCACTGTAGTTTGACAGTCTGTTTGATGCTGTTCTGCCTCTGTATCTATTTTTGTTCATCAGTTTATAATGGTCTTTATTATCCATAAATGAGTGAGATCATGTGGTATTTTTCTTTCATTGACTGGCTTATTTCACTTAGCATAATGCTCTCCAGTTCCATCCATGCTGTTGCAAATGGTAAGAATTCCTTCTTTTTTACAGCAGCATAGTATTCCATCGTGTAGATGTACCACAGTTTTCTAATCCATTCATCTACTGATGGGCACTTAGGCTGTTTCCAAATCTTAGCTATGGTGAATTGTGCTGCTATGAACATAGGGGTGCATAGATCCTTTCTGATTGGTGTTTCTGGTTTCTTGGGATATATTCCTAGAAGTGGGATCACAGGTTCCATAGTGGTTGCACCAGTCTGCATTCCCACCAGCAGTGCACGAGTGTTCCCTTTTCTCCACATCTTCAGCACTTGTCGTTTGTTGATTTGTTGATGATTGCCATTGTAAGAGGAGATTTTAAAATAGCTTCAGCAAGTTCAAGTTAATTCGTTTTTAACTTTGACCCAAAATAAAAGAGGTGATGCTATATTTTCAAAATTCATTTTCAGTCCATGAGTACCTGTTCCACAATTTATCTTGTAAAGTTATAGTTACATTTCAATTAAATTTTATTGAAATTACCTTTCAATGAATACAGAGCCATGATTTTCCAACCTATGGATCTATAAATGAAAAAAAAAACTTTAAATAATCTGTGAAATTCATAAGATATTTACAACTTTTCAGTTTGGCAATCTAATCTAATAATAAGGAATATGCAAATTTGTCCATTACAGCTTCACGTCATGACTGGATCAACAGGCTGTATCCCCGCCCTCCGCTCAGGCAGCTGCAAGGCTGGGGTTAGGATAGGATGTGATAGGAGGGGAAGGAAACTGCATGTGGAAGGGGGTGGCGACCACCAGGGGTGGAGCAGGTGGGCCTGGGGAGGGGCGGGGCACAGGCAGTGTGGAGTGGGGAGCTCCGCCCAGACGTGGGAGGAGGGCGGTAGCAGCCTTTGGCAGGGAGGCGCCCTCAGGTTCAAGATGGAGTGAAGGATGGTCTGAGGCCTTCTGAGCCGAGGCAGCGCCTGGGCGACGTGGGCCTTGGCCACCCTCGCTGGGCCGGGTGTCCCAGGCAGGGAATGGGAGCAGGACAATGGCGGGGAGACCGGGGAAGTGGGGGGCAGCAAACACCTGGCCGGGGCTGAGCCCTGGGCTGGGCATTAACGCCCCCCAACAGAAGCTTTAAGAAGGGAAGGAGGGAGGAAAGAACTTTATAAAAGAGTTAGTAGAGAGCAGAGTTAAAGAAGGAAAGAGGATGTGCGAGTAAACTGTACTGGGGACAGATTTTAAAAGTAGGAGTCAGAAAAAAAGATGAATGATAGTGAATAATTAGGCAGGTAGATATTAAAACAGTGGAAGTAAGTAGAGAAGGATGTGGATGAGAGATAAAGAGGGTGGAAGAAAAGTTTTAAAGGGGAGCAGGTAGAGTTTAAAAAGAGAATGGGAAGAAGGGAGAAATGGGGGAGGGAGCAAAGCAGGTCCAGGGGAGGAAGTGAAGAAAAAAATTAAGGTGGGAAGGAAGGAAAAGGGGAGGGAGGAGAGGGGCAAAGATAAAGGAAAGAAGGAATGTGGGGAGGGAGGGAGGATAGGAGAAAGATGGGAAGAAGGATGATGGAACAGAAGTAGGAAAGAAAGTTTATAAATGATGAGTCAGTAGGAAAAAGTGTTACATAAAGGAGAGAAAAAATGTGTGACAAGGAGAAGCCAATAAGGAAGTCAAATGCAATTGTGTGTGAAGGGGATAAGATTTAAAAACAAAGTTAATAGGGGCGACCAGGCCGGCAGGGGATGGCAGTTAGGGGGATCAGGCCAGCAGAGGAGGGCAGTTAGGGGGATCAGGCCAGCAGGGGAGGGCAGTTAGGGGGATCAGGCAGGCAGGTGAGTGGTTAGGAGCCAGAGGTCCCCGATTGCGAGAGGGATGTGCAATTGCCAGTTTAGGCCCGATCCCGCAGGGCAGTTGGATATCCGCCAAGGGCTCCCAGATTGGAGAGGGTGCAGGTTGGTCTGAGGGACCTCCCTCCCCCCCACCCCCCACCCCCGCCCACGAATTTCATGCACCAGTCCTCTAGTAATAAGATAATCACCTACTTCAATGATAGTCATTGTTAAAATGTGGAACATGTCAAAAATCTGTATAGCAATTCTTCCAAGCTCCTAACTTGTGTTTTGACCTTTAGTCATAATATATTCCTTGGCAAAACATGTTGCCATCCTTCCTTGTATGGAAGCATAAGCATCTTTAAGGATATTGAAGATAACAGAAAAATGAGCAAGACTGACTATCCAGTTTACACTTAAAAATATTAAAACCAAGCTAGTTTCTTGTATTGTAGAAACATGAAGAATTTGTGTTGTAGTTCAAACATTCTTACACAACTTTTCCACCCCATAAAGATCCTAACACAGCATGCAGTACCAGTTATGATTCAACTTCCATGTTATTACATAACAAAGGAATAATCTTAAATTTACCACATTAGGTTTTGCTGAGTCACTAAGCATACTTGTTAGTTCTGCTGACATATTTCATAGCAAGTCTTTTCTTCATGAAGAAAGTTGTAAATTGATTCTAGTTAGTTGCAAGCTCTCAATCTGAGAACCCAAAATGTTTTCTTCTCACACAGTTGTGCCAACAGAACAAACTTCTACTCAAAATTTAAATTCTAAAGTTGTCACAATGTAATCAATCCTTCATAGTTTTATTCAGTTCAGAGCTAGTTGTGTTTGTTAATAATAAATCTGGAAAAATATGTATCTTTTCAATATATATCCTGTTCAAATTACATAATACTAAAAAATTGTCATTTGTAACAATATCTGTGCAGTTGTCAAGTTGCAGTGAAAAATGAGTAGCTTTATATTCTATGAGTTGGCTTATATCTTAGTAGCCAGTTCCAAAACACATCAGATTAGAAAGTGGTACTTGAATTCTGGGTTTCACCCATTTCTAAGCAAACTCCCCAGTGCAGTCTTTTGACTCAGCAATTATAAATGGCTTTTTAGTCTTAACAACCTAAAGAACAATCCTAAATCAAACCCCCAAAAGTGTTAATATTTATGTATATAATACCAAACATCTGCTTCCATCTGCCTTTTTATTCAAAACTCTCAATTATTTTTTGTTTTGAATTTGATAAGTAAACCTCACTTAAGAACCAGTTGAATTAATGACTTCAATAGTCAGTGCTTTTCCATAAACTACACTATGGTTTTATCACTGTGCCATACAAATTACTTGCCTAATGTAGCTACTAAGTATTGTGTATTTATATTAAAAGTCTTAATTAAAAGTCAAAAAGATTTTAAAAACAAATTATCAGTGAATCATAAATGCATACAGATTATACAAGGTTGGGTTATAGCTGCCAAACCTACAAAGATACACATTTGAAGGAAGTCCTTCTATGCCCAACAAGTACACAGCTTGTGCCACGTGTCCCCCTGGGGACATTTGTCTGGAAATATTTTTGGTTGTCACAACTGAGAGAAAGGGGAAGTGCTATTGGCATCTAGTGGGTAGAGGCCAGGGATGCTGCTAAACATCCTACCATACCCAGACAGTCCCCACAACATAGACTTACCTGGCCCCATATGTCAGCAGTGTCAGGTTGAGAAACCATGGTTTAGTTATAGCTTTAAGTATTCTAAGGTAACATCTTCATGGATATATTTATAGAAATTGCTAACCCCGGGTATTTACTATATGTAAGTACTTACCAAAATCAATGAAACATTTCCAGTTTCCTGAATAAAATCTATTAGTATCCTGTGTAACAAAATATTAGATGCGTAGAACTACCAATTTGAGTATGCTGATACTCATACTTTTAGTAGTTTTTAGAGAAGTAGATTGTAATGTTCGTTTTACAATTTTCAGGTGAACATTCTGCTAAAAGAAGACTGTTCAGGAAACACACACTTTTCAATTAAGAAGGCATCGGTACACCTGAATAGTGCATACAGTCTGAATGGACACCAAGTTATCATTGTCTTTTGATGTGGTGCCCTGCAGTAAATGCTGGCGTTAGCTTCCGTCTCATATATTTCATCATATCGACCACTCAGTCACAGCCTAGCCTGCATCAGTTTCATATCTACTGAGGAGTTTTCAGGTGGTGCCAAAGTCTGAGGAGCTGCCTTCGTCACAAATTGTATCACTTCACCCACAGACCAGTGTGGAGGCTGTGGTGGAACCTTGCTTCAGTACTCTGAGGCCAGCTCCAGTCTTAAACTGGGATTTCGCTTCTCCTCAGAGAGAATCCCAGGGGCGGCTGAAGAAGAGCCCTCCCCCCTCTCACATGTGCTAACAGGCTGTGTGCAACTTGCCTGATGCTGTACTGGACCAGCTCCAACATGGAATGGAAACCCTGGACACTTGCTCTAATTTTAGTTTTACTGAAACCCCAGCTACACTTCTTCTATATGTGGACTAAGGGAAATAGGACTTCGGAAACCCAGAGATGTAATTCCATAGAAATAAAGCTTTCTAGCACATCTCATCCTGCCGCAGGGGCCTCTGGAAATGCTTATTCCAGTGGTTCCCCCAGAACCCCACTCCCTCTAGCAATGGGGAGAGAAGAGGCACGCTTTACCCTGTAAACACTTCTTGACTGAATGGAAAGCTGTCCATGGTAGAAGTCAATGGTGGTGTATTCAGCAGTGGTGATGAGCTTGATGTAGTAGACACAGGCTGAAAATAATTCCTTTGGTAAAGGTAAAAGTTTACGGAATTTCTCCAGGCCTGGCCTGGAGAGGTAGTTGGTTGAATAAACAGGTTTTACCAAAAGCCTTTGTTCTCAGGCGTGAGGGATGTCATTTCCTCCTGAAACAGTAGCTCTGCATCTGATGGGAATAACACTATTGTAAGTGCTCAGGGGACAGAGGAATAACATAAGATGGAGGCTTCTGAGAATGTCATTGGGCACTTCTGTTTCCTGATGTGTGTCTTTTGATGATTTATTTTTGTCATTTTTATCTTGAAAAAATGTTTTTCACTGAAGGAAGATGGACAGAGTATGTTCCCACCAGAGGAGGCAGCAGCCATGTCTTCTCTATGGAGGAATCCATAAACGGGTGTGTGTGGCCTGCCAGTGCGCCCCAGCCCTGGGGTCCCATCAGCAAGTGTGGGCAGCTATGGGGCTCTCTTCTGATCCCAGTGAGCACTAGGGTTTCCCTGTTTGCTTCCAGAGACACAGGCTGCAGACATCACTGCAGTGGTTGGCTCAGCAATGCCATCCTTGGCCAAATGGAAGGCCAGCGGCTCTGTCTAGCAACTTTACACAAGTTGAGATGTAGGAGAGCTCTTCTCTAGCCATCAAATGTGATTTAAACTTTGTCTCCTTCAATACCTGCAATAGTTGCTGTGCAGATAACATAAGGGTTCTTTCTGTTTATTGCTTCAAGTTTCATTCCCACTTAAATTATTTAAGACTGTTTTTGGGGAATTCCTCCTTAAAGAATGTCAAAGTTGTGACTCAAATCCACCTATAGTCCATCAGAGAAACATTGGCAATGATGACGCTTTCATCTGGAATCGCAGGGAAAGCTGAAGCACAGCACCCCCCGCTTCCCATGTGCTAACAGGCTGTGTGTCTGCAGAATCTATAAGTCTCCTACAATCATTTCTATTGTCACTACTGTCCAGTGTTAAGTGTGATCTAGCACCTGAAATTCCAGTGGCTGTGGCAATACATGCTGAAGCAACACAGTAAAGGTAACGTGCTTCCCTTTCAAATCAACTTTGAACTTGTTAGCTAGAGGCTTCCTGGACTGTGTGAAAGGAGCCCAGGAAGATGCTGTGCAAAGGAGACAGTCTTGATTGTCCTTCTAATACTTTTTTAATTAGTTATAAATAACAAGAAAGGAGCAAAGGGAAGTCAGACATTATAAGCATGTTTCCTGCAAAACATTGGGGAAAGGGGACTGGACATGGGAAGACAGACACATGCCTGGCAAGGTTGGGATGACATAGGGAAGGTACTTGCCTGTCAATCACACCTGGGGACAGAGATGGTTGGTCAGAAGGGATGTGTCCACTGTAAACACACAGAAATTTGGGATATATAATCCCCTCAACAAAGAAGGCTGTGCTCTTATGCTCTTGGATCCTCTTGGCATGCTTAGCTTGTGCTTCACATTTGGCTTCCTGGCATTCTCTCATGTGACCCATGACCATGTGGACCCCCCCACACACAATGGCCCAATGGACTGCAACTTGCCTGATTACTGGACCCAGCTCCAACATGGAATGGAAGCTCCACACTGACTGTAATTTTAGCTTTACTGAAACCCCAGCTACACTTCTTCTATATGTGGACTAAGGGAAATAGGACTTTGGAAACCCAGAGATGTGATTCTACAGAAATCAAGCTTTCTAGCATATCTCATTCTCCAACAGGGGTCTCTGGAAATGCTTATTCCGGTGGTACCCCAAGAACCCCACTCCCACCAGCAATGGGGAGAGAAGAGGCAGACTTTTCTCTGTAACACTTCTTGACCGAATGGAAAACTGTCCATGGTAGAAATCAATGGTGGTGTATTCAGCAGTGGTGATGAGCTTGATGTAGTTGACACAGGCTGAAAATAATTCCTTTAGTACAGGTAAAAGTTTACGGAATTTCTCCATGCTGAGCCTGGAGAGGTAGTTGGTTGAATAAGCAGGTTTTACCAAAAGCCTTTGTTCTCAGGCGTGAGGGATGTCATTTCCTCCTGAAACAGTAGCTCTGCATCTGATGGGAATAACACTATTGTAAGTGCTCAGGGGACAGAGGAATAACATAAGATGGAGGCTTCTGAGAATGTCATTGGGCACTTCTGTTTCCTGATGTGTGTCTTTTGATGATTTATTTTTGTCATTTTTATCTTGAAAAAATGTTTTTCACTGAAGGAAGATGGACAGAGTATGTTCCCACCAGAGGAGGCAGCAGCCACGTCTTCTCTGTGGAGGAATCCATAAAAGGTCCATCTTGGAGGGCACAATCCACACGGGTGTGTGTGGCCTGCCAGTGCGCCCCAGCCCTGGGGTCGCATCAGCAAGTGTGGGCAGCTGTGGGGCTCTCTTCTGCTCCCAGTGAGCACTAGGGCTTCCCTGTTTGCTTCCAGAGACACAGGCTGCAGACATCACCGCGGTGGTTGGCTCAGCAATGCCATCCTTGACCAAATGGAAGGCCAGCGGCTCTGTCTAGCAACTTTACACAAGTTGAGATGTAGGAGAGCTCTTCTCTAGCCATCAAATGTGATTTAAACTTTATCTCCTTCAATACCTGCAATAGTTGCTGTGCAGATAACATAAGGGCTCTTTCTGCTTAACGCTTCATTTTATTCCCACCTTAAATCATTTAAGACTGGCTTTGGTAATTCATTCTTAATGTCAAAGTTGTGACTTCAGATCCATTTGTAGTTCATAAGAGAAACACATTCATCTGGAACCCCAGGGACGGCTGAAGTAAAGCCCTCTTTCCCTCTCCCTCTCCACATGTCCTAACGGGCTGTGTGTCTGAGAAATCTATAAGTCTCTTAAAATTATTTCTGTTGTCATGACGGTCCAGAGTTAACTATAATCTGGTACCTGTAATTCCAATGACTGTGACAATACATGCTGAAGCAATACTGTTAAAATAACATACTTCTCTTTTAAACCAGCTTTGAAGTTGTTAGCTTGAGCAATCTAGGACTGTGTTAAATACTGTGAAGGAGCACAGATCCTAGTATGTTAATAAGCAGAGCTCCATTTGGAACTGTGATCAAGATGGCTAAAAATGCTATTGTTAGCACATCCTTCGAATATGGTTCCAAGTCGGGTGAGCTGATTCTTGCAGTTTCTAAAGCCAGAGGACCTAACACAGCCTGGATTGTAGCTTTGGGTATCCATGAGAGAGCAATACATATTTTCTCCTTAAAAATTAAAACCAACAAAAGACATAAAAAAAATGTAAAAGAAATTCAAACCAATAATGCCAAACTCATACAAGCAATAGAAATACCAATAGCATCTGACTTAAGAGTTGCAACAGATACTTCCAATCCAACCAAATCAAAAAGAAGGGGTTGAAAAATATCCCATGCAATTGAAATAATTTTTTGGACTCCAATCTTATCTATGGTCCAATTCACTCCTCCAGTGAAAGTCAACATTAGTGTGAATAATTCTCCAGCTCCATATATACTGATGCTATTGCTGACTAAGATGGCAGAAACAAACTCAAAATCAGGCATGCTTTCTTTATTGGAATATTTGTCTGATCTTCACTTGGAAAATATTGAAGAAAAATTCCCAAAAATGTTCCTAGCAGCACACCAATAATTATGTTCTTACAAGAAGTTAGGAGGTTATGAAGTATGCCACCTGTGGAGAAGACTATGCTCATGAATGTACCGAATCCAGTGATAGCCACAATGTCATCCAAACTACTAGCAGCTATTAGTAAGGTTGGAATGCCTTTCTCAATACCATATCCTTTTCCTTGGAAATGTAGCATGGAAAGGACAACAATAGCAGGAGAGACAGCACCTACCACAAAACCTAAAAGAAATCCCCATTCCCAGGGAAAATTCATAAGGAAGAGGGAAATAACAGCAGTCAAACATGCCTCCATGAGGCATGGACTCCTAGGCAATCTTAAACTCTCTTCAAATGCTTCAAAGCCTGTGGATAGAGTCCAAGTCCAGCTTTTATTAGGATAAGGGTAAGGGCAGTATTTCTTAAAGTTGAAGACCACTTGTTACTATTATGGATGCGCTCAGTGATATATGGAGCATTCCTAATGGTAAAACCAGCCAATAACATCCCAAAAAGAGGTGGAAGTGGAGGCACTGAAGGTATTCTAATGACTTCCAAAAGTTTCCCCCCAATTAGGGAATAATAAAAGACAATGAAGAGTCCAAATAAATTTTCATCAGGGCAATGACCAGGGCTTGAGATTGACCAGATTGTAAACAATATAAGAAGTAAAACTCCAGAAAATACGGCAGGAGTAGTAGGGGCTGGCAGACCAGGCTCTCCTGGATAGGGAGCACCTAACACCACTGCGGACTCTCCCCGGGCTGTGGGACTCTGGCATGAAGCCCACGCCATCTTGAAGGAGAGAGTGGCCTCTTCTAGGAACTCACCACCACCACCACTCAGACAGGCCTTGGACACTACCCACGACCTGGCAGCCACTCCAGCCAAAACCCTGCTGCCCCACCCACAGACCTGCAGACCTAAAGGTGCACAGCTCCCACAGCAGTAAGTGCGACATCCCTGCTCCCCAGCGGCAGACCTCTGGACTCCACAGTCGCATATTTTCAGCGCACAGGCCTCCTGAGCCCACCGCTCCACAGGAAGCTCTGGGGTGCCACTGTAAGCCCCTGTTGGGCGCGCTTTTATACAAACAAGGACGCACTTCCCCGGCAGTAGAAATTCTGAATTCCCTCTTCCTGGATACCTGCCCACAGACACCTGGGTCGCACGGCTTCAGTGCCAGGGCCCCTCAGAGTATGTCAGTGCGCTGCGCTGGCAAATGCACCGCGGGTGCTTCTGTGAGCCGCCACAGGGCGCACGTGTATCCAACCACGGATGCAGCAGCAAAAACTGAGTCTTCCCACCCCACAGCTGCAGACCTCTGGGCACCACAGTCGTGTTTTTCCAGCGTGCCGGACCCCTGAGCCCACCGCTCCACAGGCAGTCTTGGGTGCTGCTGTAAGCCCCCGCTGGGCACATGCGATTTCAAACAAGGGCACAAGGCAGCAAAAATTGGGACATCTCCCTCCCTGGCTGCTGACTTCTGGACACCACAGTTGTACCTTTCCATCATGCAGGCCTACTGAGCCCGCTGCCCCTATAGGCGGCTCCTGGGTGCCTCCTTGAGCCCCGGCTGAGCATGTTCATATCCTAATAAGGGCTCACGGCCCCGGCAGTAGAAGTTTGGACTTCCCCCTTCCCGGCTGCCTACCCACAGATACCGTGGTTGCATGGCCTCCTGAGGCCACCACCCCAGCAGGCAACCCCCGGGTGCCTCTCTGAGCTGCCACTTGGCGCACTCATATCCAATCAAGGACTCAAGGCCCTGGCAGCAGAAACTTGGATATCCTCCTCCTCCTCCTCAGATGCTGACCTCCGGTCACTGCAGTTGCACCAATCCAGCGTGCAAGCCCCTTGAACCCACTGCCCCAGCAGGTGGCCCCTGGGTGCTTCTCTGAGCCACCGCAAGGCACAACCCTGGCTGCTGGCATCCAGTCCCCGCAGTAGCACTGCTCCAGCACAAGGGCCTCCTGAGCCCACTGGCCCAGCAGATGGCTCCTGGGCAGCTCTGTAAGCAGCCATTGGGCATCCATATCCAACCAAGGTGCACATCCCCCAAAGCAGAAACTGGGACTTCTCCCTTCACGGGGCCGGTGGCACACCACAATCACTCCGATCCAGTGTGTGGGCCCCACGAGCACACCCCTGGCAGACAGCTCCTGGGCCCCTCTGTGTGCTGCCAGTGGGCGTGTGCCTCTCCAACCAAGGGTGCATGGCTCCCTCAGTAGGATCCATGACATCCCCCTCCTGGCTACTTACCTATGGACAGCCTGCTGCTGGATCCTTAACCCCTTTCATGATTCAGAGAGAGAAATCACTTTGGCCAGAGTCCCACTGCCTTAATCACAGACTACGAGACCCCCGCCTCCCACTGTCACAGGCTCTGGGCCTCTCATAGTGAGTTGCAAAGTGATGCTAATCCAGCAAGAGTCACACCACACAGGCCAAAGTCACAGTTCCTGAGCCTCAGGTCCCAAGACTCCTTCCTCCCAGGCCATGGACTCTGGGAACCCACAGTGAGCACATAGCAGTGAGACCTCAGACAACCTTTTCCACAAGAGCCGGAACCACAGTCACATCCAAAACTGCTTGCACAACGAAGCTGGGGGTGAGTCACATTGCTAACCCATGATGAGACTTCATCCACGAATAAGAAACTAACATTCAAGATCCAACTACATCAAGAGAACCCAAATAGCTCAAGTAGAGAGCTCCGATAGATTACCAAGCCCAGGAGACCTGAGGGATCACATCAGTAGCACCACCCTCAAAAGAACCTGGGTAGCAAAGCAGTTGGATCTAGGGCACAGAAACAATTGAAACGTTATAGCAAAATATGGGGAGACAGAAAAGCAATCCCCAAAGGAAAGAAAAAGAAGACCACCAGAGAGTTAAATGAAATGGAGGCAAGTAATATGTCAGAGAAAGAGTTCAGAGTAATGGTTATAGCAGGGGTCCTCAAACTACGGCCCGCGGGCCACATGCAAATACAAATATTGTATTTGTTCCCGTTTTGTTTTTTTACTTCAAAATAAGATATGTGCAGTGTGCATAGGAATTTGTTCATAGTTTTTTTTTAAACTATAGTCCGGCCCTCCAACGGTCTGAGGGACAGTGAACTGGCCCCCTGTTTAAAAAGTTTGAGGACCCCTCCTCTAAAAGGACAGTGATGTCAGTGACGCACAAGCCTACAACTGTGAGGTAAATTCAAGAAGAGAAGTCAGTACCGGCCGGTGTGGCTCAGTGGTTGAGCATTGACCTATGAACGAGGAGGTGAGGGTTCGATTCCTGGTCAGGGCACAGGTTGAGGGCCCAGGTTGAGGGCTGGATCCCCAGTATAGAGGGCGTGCAGGAGGCAGCTGATCAGATTCTCTTTCGTCATTGATGTTTCTCTCCCTCTCCCTTCCTCTCTGAAATCAATAAAATATATTTAAAAAAGAAGAGAAGCTGGGCCCTTGCAAAGCAAAGCAAGGAATAGAAAACCTGTTTGAAGAAATAATGACAGAAAACTTCCCTGATATTGGCAAGAAAAAAAAATACGCAAGTCCAAGAAACACATAGAGTGCCAAACAAAATAAACCCAAAAAGACCAACACCAAGACACATCATAATTAAACTGGCAAACATCAAACATCAAAAGGCTGCCAGAAAGAGAAAGTTACCTACAAGGGATCTCCCATTAGAATATCAACTGATTTCGCAACAGAAACACACCAGGCCAGAAGGGAATGAGTTCCTTTATATATCCTGAATCTGTCTTTTGTCAAATATGTGCTTTACAAATATACATTTTTTCCTGATCTGTGGTTTGCTTATTTGATTTCTGAATGATCTCTGGATACACAGCCATTTTAAATTTTGTTGGTCTAATTTATCATTTATTTTCTAAGCATTGCTGTTTCTAAGAAATCAGTTGCCCATTTCCAAGTCGCAAAGCTATTCTCCTTTTTCTTCTGAAGGCCTTGTTTTAGGTTTTTAAATTAGCTTTATGATCCATTTTGGCTGAATTTTTGTGTATACTGTGAGGGGGTCAACTTTTTTTTTTTCATATTGACATCCCAATTGTTCTAGTACTATCTGTTCAAAGTTTCCTTTCCACATAGGATACTTTGGCACCATTCATTCTAATTCAATATTGTTCTTTTCTTTGGTAAGATTACTTTAGATATTCTAGATCAGGGGTGGGCAAACTTTTTGACTCGAGGGCCACAATGGGTTCTTAAACTGGACTGGAGGGCCGGAACAAAAGCATGGATGGAGTGTTTGTGTGAACTAATATAAATTCAAAGTAAACATCATTACATAAAAGGGTACGGTCTTTTTTTTTTTAGTTTTATTCATTTCAAACGGACCGGATCCAGCCCGCAGGCCGTAGTTTGCCCACGGCTGGGTTAGACCATAGGCCCATGCACCAAAGGGTCACGGGTTCAAATGTTA
>NW_005360509.1:35930-70016 GCF_000412655.1 Myotis brandtii
TTTTGCATATGTTTTGTTAAATGTACTCATGAGTATTTTGTTTTTTGATGCTATAGGAAGTGGCAGTTAAAATTTTATTTTCCAATTGTTTGCTGTTAAGAAAAATATAATTGATTTTTATGTAATAATCTTGTCATAACCTTAAAAATTCTTATTTTAATAGCTGAGGATACCTGAGGCTTTTCTATATCAATAATCATAATTTGCAAACATTGTCCATTTTATTTTTTCTTTTCTTTTTAAAAATATTTTTATTATTTTAGAGAGAAAGGGAGAGAGATTGAGAGATAGAAACATTGATGACAGAAACATCATTGATCAGCTCCCTCCTGCATGACCCTTACTGGGGAGAACCCGAAACCCAGGTATGCGCCCTGACCTGGAATTGAACCATTACTTCTTGACTCCTGGGTCAATGCTCAACCACTGAGCTACACCAGCTGGGCAATTTCTTATTTTCTAATCTTTATGTTTTTTCTTGCCTTTTGCATAGATATATGGTAAAATGTTGAATTTTATAAAAATTCACAAATGGGTATTGAACTTTGTCAAATGTCTTTTCTATATCTATTTTCAGAAAAATTTAAGCTCCTTCTAAAAGCTTGTCCAGACAGAGCACCAAATTTGGGAAATAGTGTTTACTTATTCAATCTTTTCCCTACCCACAACCACCCACCATGACAGAGGTGTCAAAGTGGATTCTGCACAAGACCACCATCTGGCTAGTAAGTGACAGAGACTTACAGGGCTCAGACACAAACCTCCCGATGTTCAAGCTCCTGTTCTTTCATCAGCACCATGGTGGCCTCAGAGTAGTTAAATATAAGAATTCTCATAGCAATACTTTTATTTTTTATTTTTATTTTCATCAATAAAATGCAACATACATATTATACCGAACAATAAAAGCTAATGGGACAAAAGAATCATTAACTTTTAAGGTGGGAGACAACATAAAACATTGGCATTCCTTGTGACATACAATTTTTCAATTAAATCACAGTTTTAGAAAAGAGTTGAAAAATGCCTGAAAGAAAACATGTTATTTTAAAGTTAAGGCGCACGTGTATGTAAACCTACTGAAAATGCTGGAAAGAAACATTTCAATCCATGTTATATAATGTTTTATTAAGTGATATATTTATGGAAAAGAATTGAAAATGCCTATCAGAAACTAGGAACTATTCAATCCCACAATTTATAGTCTTTTCAGGCATGTGATACATTTGTGAAAAATAGTTGAAATATGCTTGATAAAAGAAGGGTCATGTTAATCTAATCCTACTTTTCAGTCACTTGCGATAGAGGAAAAGCAGTTGAAAAATGCCTGCAAGAAGAGATGACTATTAATCCCTACACTTGAAAACCTGCATCTCAGTATGGTTAAACACACAAGACAATGACCAAGGGACAGGAACTCTCTCAAAGCATACCACAGATAACAGTTACAGAGTATTTTTGGCTTCAAGATTTTGCTAAGAATATTTTACATTATTAAATGTATATTATTAAGTGTACACTGAAAACTAACTGAAGTGACAAATAAGACTCAGGGACAGTTTGTAACAAAAGTTGTTAAAGTCCATTAATTTTTTCCCAAGAAAAGCAAGTGAGGTAGTTTATACTGTGTATACATTATAAAGAAATTAACATTCCAGTTTGTTCGAAGGTCATTCACTCCAAAAATTATATCCCCAAGTGAGCTGCTTAGCAAAGGGATTCTTTTTTGCAGAATAAAAAAGTGAGCCAGTTCTAGGTTGTTTTTTTTTAAATGAGTAAGTGTTCCTAAAATGTTAATTTTCTCTTGTTCTTTCCTGGATATTATTTTCCTAACTGTACACCAAGGGCAGTAGGGGTGAGGTGGGGTGGGAAGGTATTAAAAACAGAATTTAAAAGCCCAGTCTGACTGCTCTTGTTTGCAAATATACTATTCATTTTTACAGATTGCCATAATTATTTTAAAACAACTCTTGATAAGGCAAAGATAGTTTTTCAATACTTAGGTGGCATGCATTTTTAAATTTCAATTGTAAGGGTTTGTTTATTCTTTAAAGATAAAATTAGTAAAAAAAAACAAAACAAAACCCCTTTTTATTTACATAAAATTAGTCTGTGTGTCTACTGAAAATTCTTCTCTAATCAGTTAACCCTATGACTAAGAATAAAAGTTATCATTGGATAATGCTATTGGTATTGACATGGCCTTCTATATAATACAGTTATTTGAAAGGTGTCACACATCCTTGAATACATTAAAGTGATTAAAGTCATTGACTCAGTTAAGTCTCTGACCTATGAAAACACACAAAGTGGCTAAGAAATTCAGAAACTTATTGTTTTTACCTGTCATCTGCTAGCAATTTATTTCAAACTGATGACAAGTGAGGTAAATCTTGAAATCCTTAGAACTTATGTATAGGTTCTAATGTATTTTCAATAAAAAGAAAATGAAAACTCCTAAATAAAAAAATGGAATGAATAGATTCATGAATTTTCTATATAAACAATTTATTCTAAATGATAAGAAATACAGTGAGATAAATCAATCATTATTTTCATATATACATAGAAGTGTAAGGTAGTAAATTTGAAGAGTTTCTTCCATGTGTGTAGGCATATATTACTGCCATCTTATGTCTTGGAACTTAGTAACAACATAAAGTGAAATGTTTATTCCTGTTGTTTAAATTGAAAAAATGATAAAAGCATTTTTTCAGACTTTTGAAATTCATTATGTAAACTCATATGTCATCAATTACCCACATACTGAAAGCTAATGAAATGTAAGTCTAAACTTACAGAACATGTTTCTTTCCTAATGCGTTTTCAGGAAAAGGAAATGAGATTCTCAAACAAATAAAATGAATAGATATTTGAGTTTTCTACAAAAATATAGCAAAATCTTAATGACCAGAAACTGAATTATCAACATGCTGAATATAAGTAATGTTTTTATAGACATCAAGGCATACTGCAGCATATAAAAATTTCTTGTATATGTGGTCTTTAATTATCGCATGTTTTGAGACTTGGTAAGCAGATATGTTTTCTGTGATTGTGAGCAATTTTGTCTCTTGTTTGAACTGCAAGAGAGTCGTTTGAGTGTCAAAGCTCATTAAAACTGATATAAAGTCAACAAAATACCAATCTGTGGATTCTAATCCAAAGCATGTGGGATAAATGAGACGGCGGCCCCATTTCTAGCTCACCCCAGAAGGACTATATCTGCGTTCTCAAGATGAAAGGCAGAGCAGTCTGGCCCTTCTGCATATTTTAGATTTGCTTTCAATTACAATCATGGGGACTGTGTGTTCTTATCAATTTCAGGTCTGAAAATGGCTCCACAGGATCTTGATAGCGAGACAGTTTTCCGCTTACAAAATATGCATCTGATTTTAAAACCTGATGCTAATCCCCAGTGCTTGGCCATGACTATGATTGATGAACAGAAACAAAACCTGCTTTTACAGCATGCAAAATCTGAATGTAACGGTATTTTTAAGCACTCGTGGATAAAGGCAGTTCTGTATTTTTAAACTGGGGTTGTAGAAGTGACTATCTACAGTTGTAAAATATAAAAAGTGATATGTTTGGTCAGAAAAGGAAATCAATGCCCGGCACATGGAAAGCTATTCATTGAGCACCATAATCACGATGAGAAAAATAGAGGCTCTGTGACTTTTGACTACACAGAAGGTTATGAAAACATAAGAATACCCTTTGTCAAACTAAGCTTGCCTAGGTGGCCCTGTGCTCATAAGGGAATAAGCTTTATAACTGTAAATTTTCACCAGTCCAAGAAAAAGAAATGTTCATTTGCACCAGAATGCTGATTATCATGATACAGTACAACGTACATAATAGTACAGTGTCTTTAAACAGAAGTTTCTCCTTCAATTCAGGAGAAAGTCAGAGCATAAATAGTGTATGTGTAACTTTAGAAACTGATTCCACTAGAAAGTAGAGCTGAATTATTTTATAGAGTGGAGGTTACTGATATTTCTGGCATTCTTGCTTACACAGGACAATATATGTATATATAGCATAAGTACAAAAAAGTCTTTTTTCCACCTCTTGTGTTTGGTAGCATTTGCTACATAGAGAAGTGTTTCTTATCCCTAGATAAGGATCAAGTTCATTTCTGCTATAGCCAACGTACTAGAAATGATCAGAATTCCTGTTCTCGATTAGTCTTTCTTCAGAAGGATCATGACCTCTTTCTTTCACTCTTATCAAGGAACTGTCATGAGAAAGCTTTAGTTCAAATGATTAACCATATCCTCTTCCATAGTTCATGCTGACAATGCTGGGAGACACCGCTTGAGCTGAGAAACACCACGAGGGTTATAGGAACAAACATGTCAAAAGCAGCCTTTTTTCCCCCTACTTAATGTAGAATTTTCTTGGCATATTAAACATAATAGCTGCCATCTTGAGGGTATTTCAAAAACTTGATTGGGGTTTAATGACCCATTCTGCTTGAGGATTTACATGATATACATCCAATATGTAAGCATCTGGATCCAAGCAATGCTGTCCTAAGGAAAGAGAAAATCAGAGCATGTTTTTAAGAGTGAACACTTCTGAGTATGTGTGTATGTGCACGTATGTGTGAGTTTGTAAGGTTTCGATAAGGCCACTGTAGTTCTCTTAGCCAAAAGTAAGTACAGTAAGCACTTTCCTTATTGTTTTTAGAGTTGAGTACTTTAGTTATTAAATATTTCCATGCCTTTACTGATGATTGAACAAGCAATAAACAATTAAAATATATAATGAGACAAAAAATTTAGATGGCCGTCACAGTGTACTTACACAAATCTAGAAGGTACAGCCTACTACTGTAATTATGTGTGCTATATTTTTATATGACTGGCAGCAGAGTAGGCTTGTTTATACTGGCATCACCACAAATGTGTGACTAATGCGTTCTGCTATATATGACAGCTACAATGTCACTAGGCAAGATGGCCAATGTCACAGTGTACTTACACAAATCTAGAAGGTACAGCCCCCTACTGTAATTATGTGTGCTATATTTTTATATGACTAGCAGCAGAATAGGCTTCTTTACACTGGCATCACTACAAATGTGTTCTGCTATATATGACAGCTACAATGTCACTAGGCAATAGGAATTTTTCTGCTCCAATATAATCTAATGGGACCACTGTCATATATACAGTCATTTGTTGACCAAAAACATGACTGTAGATACATTTTAAAGATTCTTATCAAAGCTTGTCTGTCTTCCTTCCTTCCCTCCTTTCTTTCTTTGTTTCTTCCTGGCTGTTAAGTACTTAAAATAAATCCCATGTGAAATTGTGGAAAATACATATCAACCACAGGCAAATTGTTTCCTAGACTCACCACATTTATTAGGAAAAATATGGCAAGGACTTGTTTCAGGTATAAAATGATCATTTATAATGTAATACCTGTCCTCTAATGGTTTTACAGATAGTAACTTGACCAAGACTAGAGAAGATTAAAAGCAAGTTCATTTTAATTTCTTTACGATGGATACAATGCCCATAGGTAGAAGATCTGGAAATAACAACAAAAAGATCATTCTATGTGATAAAATACATGTGAAAAATTTTATATACAGTGTGTTTGAAATTCATATTAAAGTCTCAAGCAAAACTACCAAGATCTGACTGCTCGCTTGAGTCATTCATTTATCACCTACTTATTGAGAGTTATCATGTTCCAGGAACGATTCTAGGGGCTGGGGCTACAGCAATGCATCAGACAGTCAAAAGTACTTGCCCTATGGTACTCACATTCTAAAAGTGGTAAAGGCTACTAGGAAATAAGCTAGTATAATGTAAAGCAAGTCTGATAATGATGAGAACATCAGAGAACAACGAAGCATGGAAGGAACATAGAGAAGATATAATCCAGGAAGGTTTATTGAGAAGGTGATATTCATCAAAGGCCTGCATGAGGGAGCGAGGAATGAACAATCTAAAAGAGAGAGAGTTCTAGGCAAAAGTCAGCAAATGCAAAGACCCAAAGCAGAGTGTGCCCAGTGATTGAATACACAAGGTTGGTGTTTGAGGGAAAGTCAGGATGTAAATGTGAGAGGCATCAACATACAGGTGTATTCAAAGCAAGGAGATAAACTGAGCTCCCCAAGGAAGTTAAATGTAGATAAAGAAGAGGTGGAAGGACTGAACCCTACAGCTCTCCAATCTTAAGAGGGTGAGAGGATAAGTAATGGGCAAAAGACACCCATGAGTAGCCAGCGTAGTGGGAGGGAAGCCAGAAGCTTAGGTTGTCCTTGAGACCAGATGAAGAAAGTGTTTTTCAAAGAAGGGAAAGATCAACTCAGGTAGTTATAAAGACAGGCTGAATTGTTGGATTTCACAAGGTAAGAGTTCTCTGGTGACCTAGACAAGAGAGCAATTGTGATTAAGTGTTGAAAGCTAAAGCTTGACTGGAGTGGTTTCAAGAGTGAACAAGAGGAAGAAATGGAAGTTTAGACAACTGATTCTAGGAGTTTTTGCTGTAAAGCAGAACAAAAATGGGTGTTGACTGGAAGGGGGTCAAGAGAGAATTTTGTAAAAATGAGAGACATGTCCTGGCTGGTGTGGTTCAGGGCATGCACTGAAAGGTTGGCGGTTCTATTCCTGGTCAGGGCACATGCCTGGATTGTGGGCTTGATCCCCAGAAAGGAGGTATGCAGGAAGCAGCCCATCCATGATGCTTCTTTCTCATTCATGTTTCTCTCTCTCTCCCTCTCTCCCTTCCTCTGTCTCTCAAATCAATAAAAAACAAATTTAAAAATGAGAGACATTACCAAATTTTTATGCAGATAGAAATGATGCAGTTGGAGGGAAAGCTGATGATACAAGAGAGAATGGGGGAATACCTGGATCAAGGTCCTGACTGGGCAGGGGGGATATAAAGTGAGACTTGAGTGGGAGAGCTGGTCTTAAATAGGAGCACAGATATTTCCTCTGGACTGTGAGGAAGGCAAGCAGAAGACACAGACACAGAAGAAAGCAGAGGGAATTTTCTTTGGATTCCTTTTTCTTTTTTAAAATATTTTTTACAGAGAGGAATAGAGAGTTAGAAACATCGATGAGAGAGAAACATTGATCAGCTGCCTCCTGCACATCCCCCACCGGGGATGTGCCCGAAACCAAGTACATGCCCTTGACCAGAATCGAACCCGGGACCCCTCAGGCCGCAGGCTGACGCTCTATCCACTGAGCCAAACTGGTTAGGCTCTGGATTCCTTTTTCACCGTCAGGGAAATAGGAAGAATGAAGTTGGGCTACTAGTGAAAATAGGGAAGTTAACTAAACGTTCCATGATGTTCTTTCCTTTGTTTTGCAAGAATCTCCAGAAAGAGATTTTCCAACTTTGAGGCACATTTAAAAGATCCAAAAGTCTACTCTATATAAACTAAAATATTCACATTTAAATTCTGAAAATATTTTAGGAAAGTCATACTGTTTTTACATGAGATTAAAAAATAAAAAATTCACTGATTTTGAGTTTATGTCTCAGAAACTTATAAAATATACTTTTATAATAATGTCATATTTCTTTTACAGTAACCAGAGAATTTAGGAGTAAAAATGTTAAAGAACCCTTACCTATATTTCCTCCAATTTCATATAACCTTTGGTTCTGAATTTTAATGCATTCTGAAGAACCATGACTGAAAAAAAGAGAAAGCAACATAAGTTTAACCCTTTCATAATCGGAGGTTAATCTGTAGATCAAATAACCATGGCAACAAACAATTCATTCTACCTTGAGTGAAATACACCCACAAATCATTATGACTGAAGTTATGATAAAAGCTTTTTGTTTGACACAGACTTCCACGGCAACTGGGGCCCATTTATCCACAACTGTCAGCTCCATTTAGAGAGGTAACTGCTACTGACATATCACACTGGCCAAGGAGCAGCTGGGTGCTTCATTATGCCTGGTCATTGGTCGCATCACTCTTAGTTCAAAAAAGTCAGGTTTCATTTCCATATTTTCCCAAAACTGAATGGGATTCTCTCCTCAGCCCATGTCACATTTCTAAGCTTGACTAATTAATGCTTTGCTACTGTCTAACATTGATTTCATTCCATGACTTTGCCCTATAGTAAAAGTCACTCAGAGAAATGATTGCCCCATGAAATTTTTCTACCCCAGACTAGAATGCTAGCGTAGAAAAATCTGAAAAGACCATTTCTGATCTCTCTCCCACTTCAGGAATGACTTTCAGCTTGATTTCTTCAAAAAGATTTTTCTCACTATTGTGAGGAAGAATATGTACGCTCTCCTTTGTTTTTTTTAAATTAAACTTTTTGAAATAATTGTAAATTTGAATGTAGTTGTAAGAAATAATACAGACAGATCCTGTGTGCCCTTTACCCAATTTCCTCTAATAGAAAAGTCTTTAAAGACTAGTGCAATATTACAACCATGATGCTAAATGATTCAGTCAAGATATGGAACATGCCCTGGACCGTGTTTCTCAGTGGTTAGAGCATCAGCCCACACACCTAAAGGGCACAGGTTCAATTCCCGGTCAAGGGCACGTATATGGGTTGCAGGTTCAATCCCTAGTCGGGGTAGGAGGCAACTAATCCATGTGTCTCTCTAACATTGATGTTTCTCTCTTTCTCTCTCTCCCCCTCCTTCCTTTTTACTCTCTCTAAAAATCAATGGAAAAAATATCCTCGGGTGAGGATTAAACAACAACAAAAAAGAGACAGTACATTTCCATCACCACGAGATCCCTCCTTTCCCCTTTATAGTCACCCCATCCCTCTCTCCCTGTCCCTATCCATACCCCCATCCTCTATCCCTCTATCTACATTTCTATAAATTTGTCATTTGAAAATGTTATGGAAATGGAAATGGAAACATACAGTATGGAATTCTTTTGTATTGGTTTTTTCCCCAGCGGTATAAATTCCCTGGATATTCATTCAATTTGCTAAATTTTATTGCTGAATAGCATACCATGGTATGGACGTACTGTAGTTTGTTTAGTCATTTGCCTGTTAGAGAACACCTGGGTTTTTTCCAGTTTTTATTATTATAGATAAAGCTGCTGTAAGCATTTGTGCACAGCATTTTGTGGGAACATGGGTCTTAATTTCGTTGAGATAAATGCCCAGGAGTGTAAATGCTGGGTTCACATGATAACTGCATATTTAGTTGTATAAGAAACTATCAAACTGGTTTACAGAATGACTGTACCATTTCACATTCCCATCAGCAATGCATGAGTGATCAAGTTTCTCTATGTTTTTGTCATTATTTGGTCTTATCATTTTTTTTTATTTTAGCCATTCTTATAGGTGTCTAATGATTAAAGATGCTGAATATTTCTTCATGTGCATATTTGTCATCTGCATATCCTTTCTGGTGATAAAAAGGAACAACAACAAAAATCAATTGTATTGATTTTTGTTATTTGTTTTTACTGTTGAGTTTTGAGTGTTCTTTACATATTCTAGATACTAGACCTTTTTAAAAATATATATATTTCATTGATATTTTACAGAGAGAAAGGGAGAGGGATAGAGAGTTAGAAACATCGATGAGAGAGAAACATCGATCAGCTGCCTCCTGCACAGCCCCCACCAGGGATGTACCCGCAACCAAGGTACATGCCCTTGACCAGAATCGAACCTGGGATCCTTCAGTCCGCAGGCCGATGCTCTATCCACTGAGCCAAACCGGCTAGGGCTAGACCTTTTTTGAATATGTGGTCTGTAAATATTTTCTTTCAAGTCTTTAGCTTGTCTTTTCATCATTTTTATTGGTTCTTTCAGTGTATATTTCAATTTTGATAAAGCCTAATTTATAAATTTTTATCTCTTATGGATCATGCTTTCAATGTTAAGTCTAAGAATTCTTCACTAGCCTTATATCACAAAAGTTTTGTTGTAAGCAATTTTCCAAAAGTTTTTATGTTTTACACTTAATTCCATTATCCATTTTGGGTTAATTTTTGTATAAAATGTGAGGTTTAAATCAAGGGTCATTTCTGGGTGTTTTTTTTTTTTTTTTGCTCATGAATGTCCAAAATTTCTTTCTACAAAAGGTATACATGAGCATATAGAAACAACTTTGTAAGTAGAAATCTATTGGATGCCCAAATTCCTCAAATGGAATTTCAAGTCCCTCTATTACTGCCCAAGGGTAACTATTTACAGTGTTATAGGTATCAGGGCCAGCAGCAGAAAAGGAGTAAATGTTTGGGGCTCCTGTTGGCCTCTGTCTACCCTTCTTTTTTATGAAAGCTTTATATGTATGAACTTATATAGTAGTAATCATACAAAAAGTGTACACATCATATAACCAGCTTCCATATCTAAAAAAGGAACTTTTCAACATTATTTACAATAGCCAAAATATGGAAACAACCTAAGTGTCCATTGATGGATAAATGGATAAAGAAAATGTAATATATATGATGGAATATTATTCAATCATCAAAATGATACCTTGCTATTTGCAATAAAAACATGGATGGAGCTTCAGGGCATGATGCTAAGTGAAATAAGTCCTACAGAGAAAGACAAATAGCACATGATCTCATTTATATGTGGAATCTAAAAATACAAAACCACCACCACAACCGAAAAGCAGTCTCACAGATACAGGGAAAAGATTGGTAATTGCCAAGGTAAGGGGGTGGAGTGGGGGGAATGAGTGAAGGGGGTACAAACTTCCAATTATAAAATAAATAAGTCATGGTGATATAATGTACAACGTGATGGTATATTTGAAAGTTTCTAAGAGAGTAGATCTTAAAAGTTTTCATCACAAGAAAAAAATGTAACTGTACAGTGACAAATATTAACTAGACTTAATGTGGTGATAATTTTGCAATATATACAACTCTCAAATTATTATGCTGTATGCCAGAAATGAATGTTATATGTTAATTATACCTCAATTAAAAAAAAGAAAATAAAGAATCCCACTTGTAGAAGTTCCTTTAAATAAACCAAAACTTCTGTTACTGACAATTCTCTGGCCTACTAACTTCTTACTCTACTTTTGACTTTTCACTTATTGGTAAAGTTTCCAAAGTAACTGGTTCTAATTTTTCAAAAAGGCCAAATTTGTAAATTCCTGGAAAGTTACTCTCTGATAAAAGTTCATCATCTTTGTACAGAGACCTTTATTCACGTTTACTCACCTGTTCTCATACTGAAATTTTGCCAGTATGTCTTTGGCTTTGGTTTGACTACTGAGCTGAATGGCCATGGAAACCTTCGAAAGACGTGGAGCATGGACTCTTATGACTCCTTCAGGCACATCAGACTGACAATGAGGAAAAATTCAGTACATTCTGTCAAACTAGGATGAACACCAATCAGTTCAATGTTTGCACTTAAGAGACATACAAACCAGTGGCACTCTGAACTAGGAAAACATGTAAACATGACTAATATTTAACCAGAATGAAACACTGCTTTCTTTTTAACGGGAGATTCGATAAAACTTAACCTGGAATTTTACTGTCACCACAAGCTTAGGTCGTATATAATGCCTTAAAATCATGAGAGGAGTAGACCTGGGTTATAACAAAACAACTAAAGTTTCTATTACTGCATTTCCTTGAACAATCCTATATAATAAAAGGGTAACATGCAAATCAACCGAACAGTGAAAAACTGGTCGCTATGACGCACACTGACCACCCGGGGGCAGACACTCAATGCAGGAGCTGCCCCCTGGTGGTCAATGAGCTCTGACAGGGGGAGCGCTGCTCAACCAGAAGCCAGGCCCACTGCTCAAGGCTGGCGAGGACTGCAGTGGTGGTCTCTGCAGCAGCAAATAGGATGTCACACTGATGCTTCCTGTGGGGAGAAAACCAGTCGCTATGACGCACACTGACCACCCGGGGGCAGACACTCAATGCAGGAGCTGCCCCCTGGTGGTCAATGAGCTCTGACAGGGGGAGCGCTGCTCAACCAGAAGCCAGGCCCACTGCTCAAGGCTGGCGAGGACTGCAGTGGTGGTCTCTGCAGCAGCAAATAGGATGTCACACTGATGCTTCCTGTGGGGAGAGGGCCTAAGCCATCAATCGGACATCCCCCCAAGGGCTCCCAGACTGTGGGAGGGCGCAGGCTGGGCTGCGGGACCCCCCTTCCCTCCTGAGTGGACAAATCTCGTGCACTGGACCTCTAGTATTCTAAATAAGCCTACTGTAAGCAGAGTTCTATATTTCAATATATTTTAATGTCAGCCTGAAAAAGTCAAAAATCAATTAGAAAATATGACTTTTTAAGTATCCCTTTTCTTTAGTCAGCCCAAAGTGAACTCCAGATGGACACTTGAGACTTGATCCCTCCACGTGTGCTAATAACATTGTGAAGGGCAGACATGGACCGCTATTGGGAAAGAGAATGTCTCTGCTTTTATGTAACATAATTGGCTTGGGGACTCTGGAACTCCCATCGAAATGAAATATTAAAAAATGTTGCCCTGACCGGTTTGGCTCAGTGGGTAGAGCATCAGCCTGCGGACTGAAGGATCCCAGGTTCAATTCTGGTCAAGGGCATGTACCTTGGTTGCAGGCACATCCCCAGTGACGGGTGTGCAGGAGGCAGCTGATCAATGTTTCTCTCTCATCGATGTTTCTAACTCTCTATCCCTCTCCCTTCCTCTCTGAAAAAAATCAATAAAATGTATTTTAAAAAATAAAAAAAATATTTTTAAAAAAATGTTGCTTTCTAATTAATAGAAATTTCTGTTTTGTCAGGATTGATTGGAAAATTCCTTTGTTTCAAAATTTTGAGTGTTTTAATGATTAATTCTCTAACTATAGGTGAATAGAAACAAGTTTCTATTTGTTTGAGGGTCTGGCTACTCTTCAGGTAATTATTATAAATCTGTATATTCTCAAAAGGTGAAATTGTTGATGTAGGTTTATGTGAAGTGATTCAATATCTACCCTAGAAAGAATGTTATGTGTTGAATTGTGTTCCCCACAAAAGGTATGTTGAAGTCCTCACCCCCAATACCTGAGAATATGACTTTATTTATAGGGTCATTGCAGATATAATAGCTAAGATAAGCTCATACCAGAGTAGGGAAGGCCCTTAATCCAGTGTGACTGGTGTCCTTAAAAGAGGAGAAGAGACAGGGACACATACACAGGGTGAATGCATATAAAGACAGAGGCAGTGATTGGGATGCAATGACAAGCTAAGGAATGTAAATATTGATGGCATTGTGAAAATCTATAAATGAAGTCAAGAATAGGTTCTGCTTTCATGGCCCTCAGAAGAAATCAACCAAACCAATTCCTTGATTTTGGACTTTTAGCCTCCAGAACTATGGGGAGTGAATTTCTATTGTTTTAAGTAATCCAGTCTGTGGTACTTTGTTATGGCGGTACTAGAAAACGAATACAAAATATTTTAAAATAGGGTTGATTCTTATAGGACTATTCTACCATTCCCAGCAGAACCAGGAGAGAATGGTAGGAAATACACATACAGGATGTAGACTTGGAATGGGGCAGAGTGCCCCTGCTTCATTGCAGCCAAGATTGTATTCTTAAGCTACCCTTGTTCATTTCATATCCTTCCCCTCCCATCTCTCCAGAAGCCTCTGTAAGATAAATTCCATACCCCTGACATTATCGAACCTGTGATCATAAAAATCACATTTCCTTCTAATTTCTACTTGTGTAGAGATGCCTAACCACACATTTTGAATCATCATTTAGTTGTGTCACAATAAAAATGTCAAGTTTGAAGGATATGCCATGACCAAAATTATACACAGATACCCTGGATGTAGCCAGGGAATACTATGTAGGAAGTTAATAATTAGGGAGGAAAGGAAATTATTTGTTTTCTTACCATTCTTCTTAAAGAGGGTGATTTTTGTAGTACCTTTGAAGTCTTGGGGCTTGTAACCTAAATAAAACACATTTAGTTTTTAGGATTAATGTTGGAAAGACAAACATATGCTGCTGTTGGAAGTACAAACTGGTACAATCTTTATGGAAAATATTTTGGAATATTTACCAAATTATAAAATAAATATGTACTTTAATCCAGCAATTCCAAATCTACAAATTTATCCTACAAATATACTTCATTTTTGAAAAGTGACATAAAACAAGTTTATTCACTGATATAAAACTCTTCAAAAGCCTGGACACCATCTAACTGTTCATAGTATGGGGTAGCTTAAATAAATTATGATGTGTCTGTGGAATATCGTGCAAAAGAAGCAGAGAAGAAGGCTTTGTGGACCGATGTGGAATAATCACCAAGGTGCAGGACAGTGTTTTATGTGTGTTATATCATTCATGGAAAAAAGTGGGGAGGACATTTACTCATATCCGCTTGTATGTGCACAGTTTTCTCCGGAAGTACATACACCTGCAAGTTCCTGTGGACATACAACCTGCATTGGTAGCATCATTTGTCTCTGAGAGAGGAAGTCAAGGTATCCAATTTTTATTCTATTGTCTTTCTTACCTTTTGAATTTTTTAACCTTTCAATGAACTGTCTATTCCAATCAAACTTAAGAATTAAAAACATGGTATAGTACAAGAGAACTGAAGAAAGACTATTTCTTCATCTTTAAGTGTTGCTTCCATGATACTTACAACTTTTAAATTCTGCCTTGGTTTTAATTTACAATTAAAATAATTTATGTTTATATAGCATTGTACAATTTACAAAGTGCTTACACACATTTTATGAGTTGATGCTAATGATAACTCTGTGAGATAGAAAACACTACTTCCTCCACCCCCACTCCAATTTATAATAAACCTGAGATTCAAATAAAAACTAATTCGCCAAGGCTCCTACAGCAAAGCCTGACCTGACCTCAGTTTCAGCTCTGAACATATCATACTTTGCCATTAAAATTGTTCACAGTGAAAATGGCAGAGTAAGGAGTCCAAAAGACTGTCTCTCCATAAAAGCAATGAATAAAGTGGCAAAAATTGTTGGTATCAACTTTTTCAGAACTCTGGATACCACCCCGGAGGTTGCAACCAGAGAGTGCCTAAGTAAGAAAAACAGCTGAATTTTGGTAAGAACAGTAAGCTTTATGGCTTTTTAACTTACCCTTTTCCCATCTCTGTTCCCTAGCTCATTAATAGCCTTGAAAATAACAGCCTGCATTCCTGGTACAGGTCATAGAGGGAGCAAAAGACACCTCACTCACAAAGAATAATTATTTGTTCTGATCTGTCTCATGGTTCCCTGGAACACTGGCTCAAAAGGACTGCCTTTAGCTTGCCTAACCTGGAACTTGATCAGGGATAAAATAGTATAATGTTGAAAACATCTATAGGCAAATGTTTTATCATTGCTGTCTGATGCAGTGGGTAAGAGTTATGGGGGAAAGAGACTAAAAAGCTTTAGAGGCAAGCCTAGAGATCCACATACTTTGAGAAATTAGGGCTCTGAAAGCTCCAACATATTCCAGAGAATCCAGAAGGCCATGACATACTTTGAGAAATTAGGGCTCTGAAAAGCTCCAACATATTCCAGAGAATCCAGAAGGCCATGCACATGTCCAAGGCTGTGCACATGGTTCAGGAAAGACCTGAAAAGAACTTGAACTCTCACCTCTAGCTGACATTCAGGCTCTGCCCTGCCTTCTTACTTAATATTTTACAGAAAGTTCTAGTCAGGGCAATTTAGCAAGAAAAAGGAATAAAAGGCACCCAGATTGGAAAGGAAGAAGGAAAATTCTCATCATAGAAAGCATAACATTATCTTATAGAATCTACACAAACAAAAATAAACTTTTAGAACTAATCAAAGAATTCAGCAAAATTGCAGGATACAACATCAATATATAAAATTCAGTTGTATTTTCATATACTAACACTTAAACACCCCAAAATTAATAAAGAAAACAATATCATTTTCAATCATATCAAAAAAACTGTGTGATCAAGAAAGTGCAAGACTAATACACTAAAAACTATGAAACACTGAAAAAATTATAGAGAACTTTAAAAAATGGAAAGACAACTCATTCTCTTGTACTGGAAAGCTTAATATTATTAGAGTGGCAATACTTCCAAATTAATCTACATATTCAATCCAACCCCTATCAAAATCCCAAGTACCTTTTTTTGCAGAAATGAAAAAGTTGCTTCTAAAATTCATACAGGAATACATGGAATCCAAAATAACCAAATTTGTTTGAAAAATAAAAAGTTGGAGTGCTTACATTTTTCAATTTCAAAACTTAAAACAAAGGTACAGCCCGGCTGATGTGGCTCAGTGGTTGAGCATCACCTATGAACCAGGAGGTCAAGGTTTGATTCCTGGTCAGGACACATGCCCAGGTTGCAGGCTCAAACCCTAGTGGGGGCGTGCAGGAGGCAGTCAATCAATGATGCTCTCATCATTGATGTTTCTATCTTTCCCTCTCCCATCCTTTCTGAAATCATTAAAAAATATTAAAAAAACACACAAAGGTACAGTAATCAAAACAATGTGATACTGGCATATGAATAGCCATATAGATCAATGGAACATAATTAAGATTGTAGACGTGCAGGAGGTCAATCAATGATGCTCTCATCATTGATGTTTCTATCTTTCCCTCTCCCATCCTTTCTGAAATCATTAAAAAATATTAAAAAAACACACAAAGGTACAGTAATCAAAACAATGTGATACTGGCATATGAATAGCCATATAGATCAATGGAACATAATTAAGATTGTAGAAATAAAGTTATACATCTATTATAAATTAATTTTTGACAAAAGTGCCAAGACCATTCACTGGGGAAAGAATAGTCTTTTCAACAAATGGTGCTGGGATAACTGGGCAGCCACATGTAAAAGAATGAATGTGTACCCCTACCTCATATTATCTCCTAAAAACAACTCAAAATGAAGCAAACATATATATATGTTTGTTTATATATAAATATAAACTAAAACTATAAAATTCTTAGACAAAAACATAGGGTTAAATCTTTATGATCTTGGATTTGACAAAGGATTCTTAGAGATGACAACAAAAACATGATCAACAAAAATAGATACAATTACACTTCATCATAAAAACCTTTGTGTGTCAAAGGACACAAATATTTTCAAACTACACATCTGATAAGGGACTTGTATATAGATTATACGAAGTTTTACAACATAATAAAAATTCAAATAACCCAAACAAAAATGAGAAAATATCTGGGTAGATATTTCTCCAAGGAAGATATACAAATGGCCAATAAGCACACGAAAAGATGCTTATATGAGCTGAAGTAGTAATATATGCTACAATATGATGAATTTTGAAAACATTTTGCTAAGTGAAAGATGTCAAACACAAAAGACCATATATTGTATGATTCCATTTATATGAAATGTCCAAAATAGGTAAACTCAGAACAAAAAGTAGATTAATGCTTTTCAGGGGCTGTGAAGAGGGAGTAATGAGGAATGAGTGCTTAATTGGCAAGGGGTTTCTTTTAGGGATGATGAAAGTATTATGGAATCCGATGATGGTGACAGTTGCATGACATTGTGAATGCATCAAAACCAATGAATTGTACATTTCAAAATATTTAAAATGGTGAATTTTCTATTATGTGAATTTTTCTCAAAACAATTTTTTAAAATATATAAATGTCTTGGTTCTACTTGATCTAAAGTCACTTTGCCTATTACCAATAAGGGAATACAGCCATTCATCATGACTGTGATAAATCAACCAGCAGCACTCACCACCTTGGCATTTACCATTCCTTTCCCTGGATGAGCTTTCCCTTCTTTTCTCCCTTCAAAATGCTATCCATCCTTCAACATGCAGCTCGAATTACACTTTTTCCACGAAACTGTTCACAATTTCCCATGATGGAGCACATTTCTTTCTCCTCTGCATGGTCCTTACACATTGTGTGCACAGTTGATCTGGCACCTAATGCATATCCCTAGCTCTCTACACACCTGTCTCCTACATTAGGTGTAAATTCCTTTAAGGGGCAAAGTGAGTTTTATGTATCTCTCTATCCTCCTCAAGGTAAAATGCTATGCCTGACACTCATAATCATCCTCAAGTTAAATTAAAGCAATAAAGATAATTCTTCTAGCCCTCACCGGTTTGGCTCAGTGATTAGAGCACTGGTCTGCAGTCCAAAGAGTTGGGGTTGCATTCCTGGTCAAGGCATGTACCTCGGGTGTGGGTTCGATCCCTAGCCCTGCTGGGTTGGTCAGGGCACATGCGGGAGGCAACCAATCGATGTGTCTCTCTCACATTGATGTTTTTCTTTCTCTCTCTCGCCCCTTTCCCCGCCTCCCTCCCTTCCACTCTGTTTGAAAACAATGGAAAAGTATCCTAGTGTAAGGATATTTTGCACCTCTTTCCATTATTCGCCTCTATACAAGCTGTGCTAATGCAAATATTCTTCAGAATGCAATGAATTTACACAAAACAACCTGAGGCTAAGATATTCTTTCAGAATTCGATCACTAAAGAAGTTTCCTTCTCTATGTATCAGATATTTTAAATTCTTAAATCTAATTCATAGGGACTAAAACATCAACTTTCAGTTTTTGTGAGAACCATTTTAGCTTAAAGTACTTGACAGAATAAAACAGTAAGCATGAGAAAGATATTTCAAAAACGTCAACCAAAATGCATAGCAAAACGAAAAGATCACAGTATTCTGCCATGGACACAATTTCCACAAAGTTTATAGTCACAAGACTGGCATTTGGTGAGAATATAAAATTTCTGGTTCTAAATGACAAGCTACTTTGTGCCTCACTCTGAGAAATAAAAACCTGGGCTGTAACATTTGCATCCATGTTTATTATTACCTCTCGTTCTATGGTCTTCCTCCTTAGCAATTTTTTGACACTTGGGAGCTGCTTCTTTAACAACATGGTGGCTTCATTCATTCTTCGGACTTGATTGATTAAGAAAGATGGGACCTGGAGAAGAAAAACAGCTTGACCTGAAGGAAAACACTTGAATTAAACCTTCCCAGTAGATTCTGTCTTCCGTTACGGTAATTCATAGCCACTCAGTATAATGTGGCATTTGTCCTTGTAAAAATTAGAAAAAACTATTAGAATTCATATTTAAAAAGAGAGGACAAGTTCAGGAGCAGCCCTCAAAGGATGCATAACGATGCTACAGGTAACCTGGGATTATATTCTCATATTTCTTCCCTGTGACTAAGGGCATTGCTTCCTCATGGAGCCATTGTTTCCTGGGTGCTGGTAGACTTGAAAGGAGTACATTAAGGTTATCACACTATTACTCACCTTCCACAGAATTTTCTGGTAGTTGAGCATTAGGCGGATGATGTGGGCTGCAGTGTTTGCTAAGCGTAATTCTTCATAGTCAGAATGCTTGCTTCTGCTGAAGAAAAGGTTTGGTGCCATTATGGTAGAAATGTTCCATATGCTCATTCGGTTCTTTGATTCATTGGCAATCACTTTATTGAAGAATGTCATGAGGGCCTAAGAAGATACAGCATTGTGTCACACTAATGTAAATTATCAAAAGACACCAATGAACATCTTCATCTATTTCTGTACCCATTTACTGTGCCTCAGGAAAATTGTCAGATTATTCTCAGAAGTACAGAATGGCTAAATGTCATGCTCCCCTTTACTTGCTTAAAAGTGCTGATGAGAAATGTGAATAGTTTTCATGGAGTTTATTATAGTGGAATCTCTATGAATAATAGTTTGCATTTTCTTTTCTGTTATCCTAAACAAGTTTGACAAATACTAAAATTAAATAGTAAACTAGGACTAGAAAATACTGTATTGCAAAAAAGATAAATAACATGTAATGTAATTTCATTTTGAAGAAAAGTAATTAAAAAAAAACAACTCTTAATTTAAAGCATCACTGTTAAAAACTACTGTTTTCTTGGGAAAGGAAAATTCATTTTTTTAAAAAAAGTGAGTATCTCATTCCTCAGGCAAAATGTAAACACAATTGAAAAAATTTTTAAATTTTACTTAGTGGATATCATTTTTCCATTGTTTTTCAATTTTGGAATCTTCAGTAGACCAAAGGGAAATGCTTACATGCAGCTGTTTTAAAATGTTTTTTAAAAAGCTTTGAGAAAGCTTAATAACAGTTTGGCTAAGCCAACAAAGTATAAATGTTTATCAGACCTTCTGAAATTCACCTAGAGGACTGAAATCCTGAAGGGAAATGCTCTTTAGTTTCTCAAGTTTGAATTCTGCTGTAGTATTTGTAATGAGAAAATGGACAGCACATAAGAATAATAATAGTTAACATTTATCTGAGGGTTTATTATGAGCCAGGCATTATTCTTAGTACTTTATATATATCCACTGATTTTATCATATTTCAAAATCTTGTGTGGTAGGTACCAATATTAATATAGTTTTATAGATGAGAAACTAAGGTGGAGAAGAATTGATAGCCTTGTCAAGCATCAGTTCATTAAGTAGCAAAACCAGGATTTGAACTGAAGACATCTGATTCTTGAGCCAGAGCTCTTGATTTCTATGTACACCACACCAATGTCAATCTAGTTCCAGTCACAATTTAGAATGGGAGAGAGCAAAGCATGGGGGGAGGAAGGCAAGGGAGGCAGGGGGGGGCGGGGAGATTGATTCTTCACAAGTTCCATAATGTTTTTTGAAGATATTCTGTTAGAAATGTAATGAATTTCCTGATAATTACTACATCCTCAATTATATGAAAGGATAGATAATATTTTGACTGAGATATCTGATACCTGATGCATTTTTTTTTGGATAAAAGATCATTGCTTAGACAAAGTAAAAAACTAATAAATTCCAGCTTTTGAAAAATTACCAAATTGTATTAGAGAAAGGTTCTCATGTCATAGCCAACCCCCATCTTTGGATTGAGGATATAATTAACATATAATTAACATAGGTGTTTTCACTATGTGGGAGGAAGGGTCCTCATCAAATTAAAATGTTTGATAAGAGGCAGCATTAAGAATCATATTTAGCCCTGACCGGTTTGGCTCAGTGGATAGAACGTTTGCCTGCGAACTGAAGGGTCCCAGGTTCGATTCCAGTCAAGGGCATGTACCTTGGTTGCGGGCACATCCCCAGTAGGGGATGTGCAGGAGGCAGCTGATTGATGTTTCTAACTCTCTATCCCTCTCTGTAAAAAAAATCAATAAAATATATTTTTTAAAAAGAATCATATTTGTTTTTAGCATTATGTTTACTGGCCTCAAAATTATTGGCTCTTTCTAACTCATCTAACCTCATTTCAAAGATTCTCAACACCTATCATACTTATAACAAATGCCCTATCGTATACAGAATCACTATCAAATAGCAAGAGAAACTTTGATTTTTTTACCATCATACAGCAACAGAATGAATTTGAAATGAAGGGAGGGATATTTGGGATGAAGAACTATGGAACAGGATTCTATCAAATGTTCTATCATATGTTAATGGAGAAATCACTTTTCTGAGTTTAATTTTCCTAATCCATAAAATGACAAGTTCCTAGCTCATAACCTCTAAAATTCAGAGATTGTAGAATTCTTTAAATTGAATTTGCAAATGTTAAGGCATGAACATTTAAAAAAATTAAATCACTGATTTTAAAATTCCTCCCCAAGTACACTCCTCAGATCTTTTGCCACTAGACTGAGGTGGGCAGCTGAGGACCAGCAATCATAGAGTTTTATATTTTACAACTTACATAATATTCTTGTTTGTTTCTGACATGATCCTACTTAAGTCTTCCATGTTTGCTTTTCCTAATCCTAACCCTCGCCCAGGGCCTGGCACATGGTAGACATTCAACATCTAACAGATTGAATGGATGACACTGAAATGTTCAAGGAAGACTCCAGGATTTACATTCTTTCTTGTCTTCCTCCGGAGAAGAGCAGTGGGAGCATGGAAGGGAACAGGTTCACAGCATGCTCAGCTTGTTTTTCACTTTTCCATCTGAGCCATTTCCTCTGACCAACAAGAGCCAATGATAAAACATGAGGTCAATACAACATACCTGAGCTGTGTCCCTGTTGGCATCAGGCAGTGCCATGACCATGAGGTGTAAGGCTTGAAACTGTACTTTGATGTGAGGCCCTCCTAACAAGAAAACAGAAATAACCACTCATTTGGAACACGACTGATGTATTCTGACAGCATTCCTCGCTACATCTGGTGGCAGAGGAGGGCTTCTGACAGCTCTCGGTGGTAAGGACTCAGTTTTTGTGCCCAACAATTAAATTTGTTCGTGTGGACAGTCTATCAGCTCTCCTCTCACATCCCGTGATGCCATTGTAGAGGCAGGTGGCCAAGATCCTCAAAATAATTCTGGATTTATATAACATTTCCCATTTCAAAGTGCTTTCACAGGCCTTACTTTACTTTTATGCTATAAACAAAAAGCTTGAAGTTCAAGAGAAAATAAATCTTGTTTCCACATAAAGAAGCAGCAAAATATAATTATTAGGAACATGGGCCATATAAGCAGCTTCCAATCCTGCAGGTACTGCTTAGTCACTGAGTGACCTTGGTCAGGCTATTTAACCCCTTGTTGCTTCTATTTTATCATTTGCAAAATGGAAGTAGTCTTTCCACCTCCCTCACTGGCTGTTATAAAAGTTAAATGACTTAAAACTCAAATTGGAGTAAAGACTTATACGAAAGACCTGGAACCATAAAACTCCTAGAAGAAAGCATTGGCAGTGGGTCCTCGACATAGGTCTTGGTGATGAATTTCTGAATCTGACACCAAAAGCAAAAGCAGCAGAAAGAAAAATTAACAAGTAGGACTATGTCAAACTCAACAGCATTTATACAGGAAAGGATACCACCCACAAAATGAAAAGGCAACCTGCTGAATGTCAGAAACATTTGCAAATCATTACGTCTGTGAATCATTATATATTAAGGGGCAAATATCCAAAACATAAAGAACTAATACAACTCAATAGCAAAAAACCCCAAACAATCTGATTTAAAAACGGGCAGAAGAACAGTCATTTTTCCAAAGACATATAGGTGGCCAACAGGTACAAGTAAAGATGCTCACCATCATTAATCATCAGGGAAATGCAAATCAAACCACAATGAAATATTACCTCACACCTGTTAGAATGGCTATTATAAAAAAGACAATAACAGGTGTTGGCAGGGATATGGAGAAAAGGGAACCCTTGTGTACAGTTGGTGGGAATGTAAATTGGTACAGCCACTATGGAAAACAGGATGGAGGTGCCTCAAAAAATTAAAACAAATTTGTCATATGATCCAGCAAATCACTTCTGGGTATTTAATCTAAGAAAATGAAAATACTAACTGGAAAAGACATATGCATCCCAGTATTCACTGCAGCATTATTTACATTAGTCAGAATATGGAAACAATCCAAGTGTCCAATTATAGATAAATGGAAAAAGAGAATGTGCTACACACACTGGTACACACACACACCCACACACACACACACACAAACGGGATATTATTGAGACATAAAAAATGAAATCTTGCCATTTGCAATAACATGGATGGAGCTTGAGGGCATTGTGCTAAGTGAAATAAGTCAGACAGAGAAAGACTAATAGCATCTGATCTCCCTTATCTGTGGAATCTAAAGCTAAAAAATACCCTCCAAAAAACAACACCTTTTCAAAAAAACAAATTCATAGATACAGAGGACAGCTTTGGGGGGAAAACCCAAACATTACTGAAACCTACTTAAGGCTTTGTGATTTGGGCAATTACATAAAATCCAGTTATAAATGCTCCAATTATACTTAAAGTGGGATTGTGATCCATGCCCTATCCTTTATAGTTTTTCCTGGGTTGTGACAATTACAGAAATGGCAAGATTTTATCACCGGTCTCTCAGGGGATTTTTTTGCCACCACTAATTTTGAAAAGTTTGGACCAATTTGCCTTTGCCATTGTGTATGCTTTATGTAGTATGTGGACTAAAGTGCTGGACATTTACTTTGGTGCCGTTGGGTAAATGTTTTGGGAATGTCCCATCCATTGCTGTGTAAGAGACAGTGCTGAAATATCTTCTATTTAATGTAGGGACAGATTATTACATATGAATTAGTACCTCTTATTAAAGTATGGATTCATGAAATCAGAGAAGAAACCTGTTAACACCAAGAGCAACAAGAGGTACTCTTGTGCATAGTGGTTTATGGATAGAGTAATCCCTTTAGCTCAAGAAATGTGGTCTTTACATATGCATGCATATAAGCATAACCAATGGACATAGACAGTAGGGGAGTGAGGACATGTGCTGGGGGGTGGGAGCGGCCGGGGAGAGGTCAATGGGGGGAAAGGAGACATATGTAATACTTTAAACAATAAAGAATTAAATTAAAAAAAGAAATAAAGAAAACAATAAATGTGGGCTTTATTTCATAACTAAGATTTCCTTTGTATGTTGGACTGCCTCTAAAAATTCATTTGTTTCTTCTTCATGTGGGGGTGTCTCAGAAACTTAGAAAGTCTCTTTGTTTTCACATCATGCCTGTAGTGGGACAGGGAACATGATGCCAGCCTGCATCCCCCCTGCACGACTGAAGGATATAACCCCTCAGCTGGCAGCTCTTCCTAGAAACGGCTCTCCCAGGCTGTTTTGCCTAAGGTCATGCTGTCTTCTGAGGTTCAGTCTATATCCACTCACAGCCTGATTCAGAATAAAAATGCCCACCTTTCTCCCTGCACTGGGAAACCATTCTGAAAGGCCACCCAGCTTCAGAGCTCTCTAGAGGGTTGCATGAGGGCTTGGCTCAGACTGCACCACTGCCCAGCCTTATCCTCTGCCCAATTCTGCTTCCTTACCCTTCCCTTTCAGAAGTGTGGAACCCAAGTGTACACCCTAATAAATGTTCCATACACACTATGAGATGCTGCTTCTGGGGAATCCAACAAAGCTTCAATCATGAGCCATTTCTAAGGCATATTATCAGCAAAGATGATAACTTAAAACTTTAAACAAGGTAGCTTCTGTAAAGAGAATGCCCGGCATTAAAAAGGAAAGATTAAATAAGTTAATATGTGTAGAATGTTCACATCAGTGCCTCTAAGTCGTTACCTCTATGTGTGTTTTCTCTTGTTCTGATTAATGACAGGTATTCTAGATCTTAAGTGGACATTTAGGGAAGGTGATTCTATTTGGATCTCTGGAGATTGTTGATATTTTATTCCTTGACAATGACAGAAGATGGCGCTAGACGTTTGGCATTTATGCTTTTGTTCTCAATGCCAACTCTTCCCATTTCAGGGAAGGGATTTTAGCAATTCCATCCACAACTGGTTAATCTACAACCAGCTGTGCTGAAAAATGTGGAGTTTACTATAGCATCCAGGTTTTGCTTTGTCTCTCTGTATTCTCCTCAAAATGGCCTCTTAGTGGGGAGTTCCTGGCAGGAAGCATTATGTTCTAGAATCCCTGGGGAGTTCTCAAGTTGATGAAAAATCTATCTATGTATAGTCAATGGATGAAAGGCAGTCAGCTGCTTCTAGTCACTTAGCTTCACAATACTGGCAACACTCCTGTGACCAGGTACTTGTTACAAGAGGTTGTGTGCACCCAAGTTAGGAATAGATGACAAATACAAATAACCACATAATGAAGGAGCAGTTGGAAGGAGTATTTAGGGGATTGTGTCATATTTTCTCAGCACAATCCCCATGTGGATTTCTAGAGATTTATGTCAAATTTGTAAACAAAAATGACACAGGTGCAGGATATTTCTGAAAACAGCTAATGCATGCTGACATGAGTTTGACTGAATATCAGGACTATCAGGAGCACATCTCAGTACAAGTATTTAGGGACAGAGAAAGCATTATTTTAACAAGTACACAGCAGGCTAAGGGCTGTCTATAATCTTCCAATGTAATCCCCAAAAACTTCTATGGGGGAGATAACAGATGCAGACTGTATCTCCGTTAATTTCAGATAAATTATAAAGTTCCTGTTAAGATTAAAAATCTAAACTAGCAAATAATCCATTTTCATTTTATTTAAGAAACCTGGCCCTACTGTTTTGTGTTTAATGGTTTGGTACTTAATTCATTTACTGCATCCCTTTTTTGTCCTGAGGTCATTATTTCCTTAGAAAGCTATCAACATTTTCATGCAAATATCTCAGGTTTGATTGATGAACTATTAGTCCTTTAATTTTATGGACAATATTTGTTCCAAGTTTGAAAATATAAAGTAATTACTTTATATTGGAAGTGACTCTATATCCTAGTGGAAGTGACTCTATATCCTCTATACTCTGTTTCAGAGTATGAAGAGGGGCAGAGTTAACACACATACCTACGTCTATAATTCTTCATTTCAGAAAATCTCATTACAACTAAAGTTTACTCTACCTGGCAAAAAGGCTGTATTCCCTGCTGGTAGTAGCCCTGACCTTTGGGCTTCCCTGTGGGGTTGGCTGGTTTCAAATCACTCACTGTAATGTAGTATTTTTCACTTTCAAAATCACACAAAGAACTATGGACTCCTCTGTGAACCTTTTCAGGATACTTCCAGATTCTCTCCCTTAAATGAAGTGTACTGGCTGCAGACAGATAGGGAAGAGCAGAGCTGAGCAGTGGCTGCCTCATCATTTGGGGCGTGTCCTCTCAGTCTGCCCACAGCCCTTTTCTGTCCATGTAGAATCACCATTTACTTAACAGGCTTGTACAGTAAGTCCTCGAATAACATCATCGCATTCAACATTGTTTCATCATAACTTAACTCTTGTTTACATCAATTAGCCTATGGTTTCCTCATAATTGTTTCACTTAAAGATGCAGAATCTATCAATGACAAGTGAGGATTTACTGTACATATTTAGGTCTGTGATCCCTGAATTCCTCAGATTAGTAGTGAAAGCCCCACTAGCTCCATTCTACTTTTCTAAATTTCTCTCTTGTCACAACCTCTGAAATATTCAACCCTTAGGCTGAAGCCATGACAAATCATTCCCTCATTGCCAAACACAACACATACTTTCCATTGCTATACTTTTATCACAGTACTCACTTAAGGCCTAATCTACGTGTCTTTGTAATTTTCAGAAGTACTATGTGATATAATTTTCAAAGAGAAGACACATTCTGTATAACATTTATTATGTGTTACATCATCAGGGCAGGATTTTAGATTCAAAGAATAGAGAGGACTTATATTTTTTTAAGGACTATTACACACCAGACACTATTCTAGATGTTTTCACCCAATAGCCACAACAACGCTGATATATAACTATCAACTTCAATTTATAGGCACACTAATGAAGCCCAGAAAGGTTCATTGCATGGCTAACAATTGGTTGAGCAGGAATTTAAATCTCGAGAGTCTATTCCTTCTGCAAAACCCTCTACCTTTTAATGATTATAAAACTCTCTAAATCATATCTATCAGACTAATTATGTAAAGAGATGACTGCTTACCATCAAACACAGTATTTCACCAAGCATTGCCAGGAAAGAGCAAATACACACTTCGGATCACATTTTAGTTTGTATCTTTCTTCTACTCTAAGTCACTTTATTGACCTTATAGCTTAGTCCATTCACACTTAACATCTTCCACCTACTTTCCATTAGAGTGATGAAGGCAGGTATATATTCCACAGGGAAGAGAGAAGTGGGTAATTCTCTGAAAAAGGCTTTCAACATCACTGCCGCTTCTCTATGGCACATTTTGTCCCATTTAAATTTGTCAGTATTAAACTTGGCATCCAGTTCTTCACGGTATTGCTGAAAATCAAGGAAAACAGTCAATATTTAATGAGCTTTTACCACCTGATACCCTCCACCCCACTTTGAAAGCTGTTCATACACAAACTATTAAAAAGCCTAACTTTTCCCAAAATGATTAAAGAATTGAAATAGTCATTTCTGAATTAATTTTTAAAATATATTTTATTGATTTTTTACAGAGAGGAAGGGAGAGGGACAGAGAGTTAGAAACATCGATGAGAGAGAAACATTGATCAGCTGCCTCCTGCACACCCCCTACTGGGGATGTGCCCGCAACCAAGGTACATGCCCTTGACTGGAATCGAACCTGGGACCCTTCAGTCCGCAGGCTGACGCTCTAATCCACTGAGCCAAACCGGTTAGGGCTCTGAATTAATTTTTTAAAATGGTTTTCTACAATCTTTTTGAACAATGTTAATCTTGAAATCATTTGCTAATTCTACACAAATATAAGAATTTTTTCCTCAGGTCATAATTTCATTTATGTGGTTTTGGCAGAATGCCACCTATCCCTACATGATAATGCAGTTATATTGTTAGATTTTGACAAAGACTCCATTTCTTTTCTATCCTGGCCATCTAGAATTTCTAAATTAGATCATGAATGTATGCCTCTCAGTTAATTCACATCCAGAATAAAGAAACTCTGATCTCATTCAACCTACAAACCAATGACATCTTCCTGGAGCAGTTATGGCAAAGTTTTAAGCCAAGACATACACATGTCTCCCACATGTGTGCATGCTTGTCCAATCCTTCAGAAGGTTTGGAACATTGTGTAAATACTTTAAGAAACAAAACGCTAAGCCTGCTTAAGTTCTACTTGGGTGATACATTTTACATTATCAATTCATTGGATCAGTGCCACCAATTCTTCATGTTTCTTTTTCAAAGTCAAACTCACTTTCTACTGCTTCCTTCAACTACAGATGTTACTATTAATAGCAGATAGTTAAGTCAATTCCCTGGTTGACCCTAACAGTTCCAAAAAGGATACTTACAATGCAACTTTGAAAACTCTCAATTTCTTTAAGATCCCTGCTTTATTCCTATGAGAAGCCTAATTCTTCCAGTCTGTAGACATGCATAGCCAGAGTCAGTTTTTAAATCAGACTTTTTCCTCCTAAGGAGCAGCTCATTAACCACCCCAGAAATAAATGCTCTCATGGCTCCCAGAGCCTGCAAAACATGGGTGCCCTGGCAGGACACGTCTTTAATAGACACAGACATGATTTCAAGCCATCTTTTGATGACATCGAGAGATTTTTCTTATTTTCCTCGAGAAGCTCTCAATATATAGCTAATAAACCAACCTCTGCTGATAAATTCACTTAGTACAGCATTGAAGCATACATATAAAACTCTTGCCGAATAAAAGAGAGCGTAGACTGGGATCTAAACGAAGGAGGATGCATGAGATAGATTCTTTGCCTTTAGGCATCTTGTAGTTCATTGGATACAACTATTTCATTTACTCATAATGCTAACTTAGGGTGTTAAATACTCTAAGAAAGGTCACGTATTGAATGCTATGAATTCATGAAAGAATCAAACTCTGCTAGAGCAAAGTCATGAAGGCTAGTAAGGAGCTTGCCAGAACAGGAAATAGAAGGGTGTCATGGACAGAAGAAACTGCTCAAGTAGTGATACAAATCCAAGGAGGGCCAGGGGGTCTGGGGAACTCCAATTAGTTCAGTGTTGCTGGTGCATCACAGGCAAGGAGGTGAATAAAGAGAAAGATGAGGCTGAGGAATAGACGAGAGGTGACTGGACTTCATTCTGTAGGCAATGAGGCAACATGGACCATCTCCAAGAGAAGGACATGGTAACATTTATCTTTTCTTACAGCCCGATGCAAAAGTGATTTGGAGGAATGTGGTGCTTGGCACTAGTTAAAGAGTAGGCTAAACCTGGCCGACGCTAAGTGGTTAGAGTGTCAGCCACACACTGAAGGGTCTCGGGTTCAATTCCTGGTCAAGGGTACGTACCTTGGTTGTGGGTTCATTCCCTGGCTCTGGTTGGGGGTTGTACAGAAGGCAACCAATTGATGGTCTTTCTCCCATCTCTCTCTCTCCCTCTTTCTCTCTTCCCTCCCTCCCTTCCACTCTCTTTAAAAATCAATTAAACTATCATTGTTGAGGATTAACAAAATGAAGAGCAGGCTAGAGGCAAGGTAATCAGTTATTGGAAAATTGATGAATATGTGGAGATTAAATAATGTGCTATTGAAAAACTAATGGATCAAAACAAAAATCAAAGGAAAAATAAAAAAAATACCTTGAGGCAAACAAAAATGTTATATTTCTAACATACCAAACTTTGTAAGATGCAACAAAAGCAGTTTTAGGAGGGAAGTTCATAGTGATTAAATGCTTACCTCATAAAACAAACAAAAAATCTCAAATAAACAACCTAACTTTACACTTCAAGTAACTAAAGAAAGAAAAACAAATAAAGCCCAAAGTTATTAGAAGGAAGTTAATAGTGAAGATTAGAACAGAAAGAAATTAAAACAGAGATTAAAAAGACAATAGAGAAGATCAATGAAACCAAAAACTTTTTATTTATAAAGATACACAAAATTGAGAAGACTTTACCTAGATTCACCAAGAAAAAAAGGGAGAACTCAAATAAAATCAGAATTGAAATAGAAGAGGTTATAACTGATACCACAGAAATACAAAGGATCATAAAGTACTACTATGAACAATTACATGCCATCAAATTGTACGACCTAGAAGAAATAAATTCTTAGAAACATACAATATACCAATTCTGAATCATGATGAAATAGAAAATATGAACAGATAATTACTAGTAAATATAGGGGAAGAAAAATGTTTTCATCCATTGTTTGGAACCACTGCTGTAAAGCAAAGGGGAAACGGTGTTCAAGTGGGCAGGAAGCACCAGTGAGGGCAAAATAATTCAAATTCATTTCCTACATACCTCTGCCATAGGAAGCCATCTGAACACTAACGTGGCCATCATTCTAACAGTGATCCCTGTCACATAAAAAGCAATATGGCTCTAGTGTCAAGAGCAGGCTCTATAACCTGATTCTTTAGGTTTTTATCCCAACTAACTAGTTTATTCCACAACTAATTAGTTGTATGGCCTGTGCCTAACTAGTTCTCACTGTTTCACAGGGATATTGAAGTGACCTCAAAGAGATGAAATCAGATGATACAATGTAAAGCTCAGGAGGCAGGGCCTGTCACTCAGTAAGTGCTCAATAAATTCCAGCTGCAGCTATGTCCCCTTCTCTTTGTTATAACCCTTAGTGTTGTCACCAAGGGAAACACATGCATATGTGGTTGTGGATATTTGGGTAATAATATCACTTCATTTTGTCTGCTGGCCAGTGTCAAACAAAACAGAGAAAGAATGCCCTCTGTTGGATTTAGGCAGAGCCAACAGAGGAGTATAGGAGCAGAGCTGGTATTTCTGTGGCCCTAAATGTGAAACCATAGAAATCAGGTGTTGAATTGACCTTGCCAAAGGCAGGGAGCATTTAGAGGTTAGAGAATCATGTTTTCTGCCCAATGTTAATGAGAACACCACGCCAGGGTTAGAACCACGTCCTTAAATCTCTGGCAAATAGACAACCTGCTTCCACTTCTGAGATAGTAAAACAGTGCAAAGAACCTGCCTTCAGCTTCAAAAACCAGTGCAGGAAGGGAAACCAGCAGGCCAGGTACTAATTACGAAACATTTGGAGGAGCCCCAGAATAATTCAGAAAAGAAAAACTCACATATCAAACAGTTTTCCTTCTTCCCCAGTGCTTGACTCAAATTTCTGTCATTTGGAGGGGGATGAGGAGGGGATTATTGAAAACACCAAAGTATTAAATCGGCTCCAAATGATCTGAGGCCTTAAATGCAGGAATGGGCCCCGCAGCTGTGGGCCTGAGTGGGTAACACCAGCAGCTCCCCTCAGCACCACATTCCTGTCGGCCTCCCCCGGCCTCAAAAGCACAAGACTGGGCCTGACTGTAACTGAGACATCAGTGTTAGTGTCATCCTCTCGGCACAATGAGAAGAGAATTATAACATAGTTTTTTGAAATGGTCTTTCCTCAAGCATATTCCTAGAAAAAATAGTCTAACAGATGAAATTACCAAAAAAAAATAGTTTAAAGTTTGAATGAGGAGAGAAATAAAGACCCCTTTACTATATCAAGTTGCAAGGCCTTTCTAACTGCATGTTCCCCTGTTTTTGTTCATTGGCCCAGATTTTTTTCACATTGGCTTTCCTGGAGCTCAAACAATGGAAACATCTGGATTCCATTTTTTGGACTAATAAGCGGTGGAATAAGTAGGCTGAAACGACATAAAACTGATTAGGGGAGAAAAGGGACTTCTACCCAATGTGATTCAGAGATGCATGTGCCTATGAGACACTTTCAAGGAATTAATAAGCCAATGATAAGCATTTTCCAATCAAAGATTAGCCAAATAGCCTGGCCAGCATGGCTCAGTGGTTGAGCGTCAATCTATGAACCAGGAAGTCATGGTTGGATTCCAGGTTAGGGCACATGCCTAGGTTGCAAGCTCGATCTCCAGTGTGGGGCATACAGGAGGCAGGCAATCAATGATTCTCTCTCATCATTGATGTTTCTACCTCTCCCTCTCCCTTCCTCTCTGAAATCAACAAAAATATATTTTTTAAAAAGATAAGCCAAATATAACCAAAGATTTAACCAAAAGTAGTGATAGCCTTCATCCTCGGCCTGAGGATATGTTTGCTCAGCAGTATATAACCACCTTACCTATGAGAACCTGAGATGAAAGCAGATTCAATTTAGAAAGTATATACCTGAAGGAGCCACTAGGGATTTCCCTGCCTTTATATGAACTTGTGCCAGTATTTAGGAATCTCTACTGGCAGGGAAGTCACAACTCCCCCAAATGCCCTTCTCCCTTCTGCCACTGACAAAGTATGGTGCTCTTCTCAGATCTCCCTTCAGAAAAGAACTTGCTGATCATCTGCAAAAATCCAGGTAGTTGACTACCCAGCTGTTGGGACTTTCTGGTCTGCCCAGCCCCTCCTCCACAGAAAGCCCTAACCGTGATTGAGAGTGGTGTTGAGGCTAGGGCCTGGCCCATCTGCTCAGTGCAGGGCTGATTCATGGGACAGGAGGAACTGTCAGACCTGAACTGTGGTCTGAGGCTCAGCCTGCCCAATCCTGCCTCCATCCCCTTTTCTTATAGAAGCGCTACCCCCAATAACGCTCTTCTCCTCACTTCATCCCAGCATCTGCTTTCTGGAGCTTCCAACAAACACAGCCTATTTTCTAGTTTCCACTTAGAAAAAATCTTCTCAGATTTCTATATAAAAGCTCAGAGACTTCTGATAGAAAAATGAAGAGATGCTTTTCTGCCTTTATGCATTTCCTTTTAATAGTTCTAAACAGAATCGTGTTCACTTTTCCCTCTCCCTGGACATTTTTCTGAGGGACTCATCATTTAACCTGCGCATGTTTCTATGTCCACCAGCCAGAGAGTGGTCCGCGAGCAGGAAGGAATTCTTCATTGTGTATGCCCACCAGTAGATAAAGTGGCATATCCTCCTGGAAATTTATGAAAAAAAGCTTTTCTTTTCTAATGATTCTTTTCTTTACTGAATGGTAGAGTTTGCGCCATACAGAAATAAGAAAGCAAAGGACTCACAATGCATGGGTGCTTTTATTTTTTATTTATTTATAATTTTTTATTGATTTCAGAGAGGAAGGGAGAGGGAGAGAGAGACAGAAACATCAATGATGAGAGAGAATCACTGATCAGCTGTCTCCTGCATGTATCACACTGGGGATCGAGCCTGCAAAACCTGGGCATGTGCCCAGACCGGGAATCGAACCATGACCTCCTGGTTCATAGGTCGACGCTCACCTACTGAGCCACACCGGCTGGGCACACGGGTGTTTTTATATGTAGAAATTAACATTACTTTAAGTGGAATTGGGCTTTAGAATTACTGCGTATTGCAGTGGTTATGGCCATTCCTACAAATTCTTATAAGGATGTTCATTAAAAAGAGAGCCAAAGAATATTTCTCAATCTAAAGCAACTGGTAATGGAAATAAGGGCTCATATAATAATTGGCTTAATGAATTCCATGAGTGAGAGGGACACAGCAAATTAAAGTGCTCAACACCAAAAACAGTGATGGGACATTTCAACTTTCCAAACTGAAGACAAACAGCAGTGCTGATGGTGAATTGATGTGTCATTTCACTGTTGTTGGTTTTTAATTGTTGTTTTAATTTAAAAGAATACACAACTTAGGACTATAACCAACATCTAATCATAGGTAAGGAGGAAAACTAGGTAAGGCCAAGTGATAGTATCAAAACAACAAAGGACTTGATACC
>NW_005360509.1:70553-153110 GCF_000412655.1 Myotis brandtii
ATTTTTAGATTTTATTAAGCTTTGTTTGGAAAATTCATTTAAATGATTACAAATACACATTTTGAAATGCCCAACCTATGATACAGTTCAGCAAATACTTGTATGATCAGTAAATAGATTGCTGATAATTGTCATATTTTATCTCAGACAGAACAACCAAATACACACAAACACATACATACACACAAATAATATGTTTTTAAATTTGGGGTAAACCAGATATAACCAAAGTAAGCCATGTGACAGAGCATCTGTGTCCACCACCTGATGCTTTATGGTCAACAGGCTCCAGAAGTTCACCGCAAGGCAAACTGGTCCAAGTACTTGTGGGATGGCAGGGGCTTCATGGAAGGAAACTGAAAATGGCCTGGGCCTGAGTCCTAACAGGGCTTAGCTTTAGTGTCCTTAACTCTAAAGGGAAATCCATTAGCAGGTTTACAAATAGCAAACTGCAAGCATGAGGCTCTATTAATCCCCATCCATCTATATTCTACTCACTTTTTGTAACACAAGGGGCACTTTCACTCCAGGGTCCTTCTTCCGGTCACTCTCCAGCAGGACTGTAAGTGGAACTCCAAAAATCCCATTGTCTTCATTGGAAAATAGTTACGAAAGAAAAAAGAATCAGAATAACACTATCTTATTCCAAAGTGTCAAAGCATTAAAATCAGAAGAAACCAGTTTTCTTAATTACCTCTTCCTTTTACTTTCTCTGTTTTGTTTCTCTTCAGTGGAATTCCAAAGGCATCAAAAAAGGCTGTCAATTCAATCAGAGAGAGGTGGCGGATTTTCTTCATGTCTTCAGCAGACAGATCCCCTGCTTCAGTTAAGCCAAATCTGGTTTTCTGAACAATAAATTTCTAAAATACATATTAAGGATATTTATTTTTTATTGCAAAGAAAAATTGCTATGCTTTCACTCAAATGCTACCTGGACATTCTAAATATATATGCTATTTGCAAAAAAAAAAAAAAAAGATCTCTGAGGAGCATGCTGCATTATAAAAAGATTATGAATATAATTTTCAGAACATCTGCAGGTTACTACTATGCTAATTGTGAAGCAAAACAGTGGTCTGAAAATACTACAACATCGTCATCCCAACCGTAAAAACTGCTTTCTTCTAAGGACCCTCCTAGATGGTCAACAGCAAACATCCAGGCATCGCATGGAGTGTACACACCATGGGCACATATGAGACGGGCATACAGCCACATCATCTAGGTACTCCCCGGAGAGCTTTCAATATATTTTTTATTTTGAACTATCAGTGCTTAAATCAGGCATCATCTGTTCTCCTCTGCATAGTTTAAAATACTGTAATTTCCAAATTGAAACTGATCGCACATGCTGCTGAAAGAGTAGTTATTTTACCTTCAAAATAACATTTAGGTGATTCCAAATAGTCTTAGAAGAGAAAAATGCAAAGAAAGTGCCAAATAATCCTACTATCACTTTGCAGACAATAATATTGTTATATTCTCTATTTCCATACTAGAAAGAAAAATATACTAAAACAACAAAAAAACCCTTCAACAATCCAGAAATATTGTAAAGACTATGAGACCTTTAAAAAGCAAGACTGTTCTTATTAATATATAAGTATTAGTATATATAGTATATAACTAATACTTTTCTCTCAGAAAACCTAGTATTGGGGAAAAAAGTTAAAGTAGAAAAATACCATAGTTATTTAAATTACAAAGCTTTAGGTACACAGTCTTTATAGGGATTCCTTAAATTAGAGCTTCCTTGGGGTTTTAAATCCATCCAATTCATTCATTCATTCATTCATTCATTCAATCAATCAACAATCATTCATTGGAACTCCAAGTATTTAAAAGTCAAACAACAAAATGTAGGATGTGTTTTGGGGCAAAACTTGTGCTATTAAATGTTTAGTTATTTTATCTTCTTTCTGAGACCAAGGCCCCATATAACAACACATAACAACAACAATATAGACAAGAACCACAATCATTTATTGAGCAATTACTGCATGTTAAACCCTATGCAAAGTTCCTCATGGGAGGGAGGCTGTCCTGTACCCTGGGTGTGCAAAACTTCAGGAGGAGACACACACTTGGATGAGGGGACTGGGGGCAAGTGTCCTCCCTTGGGCAGCTCTCTCTAAAGATTCTGAGGGACTCCCCACGAAACCAGAGTCCCACTGGACTTCCTCTCTTGCTCTAGAATGCCCATGTGCCCTTCACCATAGAGGCTGCTTAGAGACCAAGAGGGTTTTTGGAGTTTAACACACATAGGTTCAAATCCTGTTTCTGCGATCTACTAGATATGGGCTACTTAGCTTCTTTGGGCAGTTTCCTCAGCTGAAAAATGGGACAAATCACAGGGATGATTACAGCTGAATACCTAGTGCAGTGTCAAGCCCATAGAAGGCACTCAGCGAGTCTTACAGTTCTTGCCCTGCTCCTTCTTCCTCTCCATCATGGGATGCTTGTCTGGGAGAGATCCAGGCCTCCTGGGGCAGACCACCTGTTTCTAGATGACTCCCTCCTTTAGCTCTGTAACTACCTGAGTCCTGCTCACCATGCTGCCTGCCCTGGTCAGCAGAGAAATTCAGGGCTCCATATCATGAACTCTTCTCAAATGCATTTATTGAATAGCAGGCAGATCAATGTAACATAGTTCCTGTATTGGGCTATCAGGATATAATATCCTAGACATAATGAGGCTTTCAGGATAATGAAGTATGGAGCACTTCTTGCTCATCCATAATAAAATTATAAATTCTTGACTTTGTTTTTTGATTAATTTTTAGTGTCTGTCCTATAAGCTTTCATTTCTTGTTGTTATGACTATGACTTTCTGCAATGCTCCCATGTGATATGTGGGTCTGGAGGCACAAGTAGGTATACTGTTAGAATCTGCATTAACCTATAAGTAAGGACACAAAGTGCATGAAAGCACACAGCCAGGTGGAGATCCTATTTCATCTCTACAACAATATTCAAGCACACACACCCTCACGACTCTTCCTCAACCCAGGGCTGCCAGCAGCAGCCAGGCAGGTTTCTCTGCACAGCAAATAACGCCCCGAGTTTATGATGCCTGGCCTCTCCCTATCTCTATGCACACCCAATGAAGTTTATAAAAATTCTAGTTTGTGCCATGTAGAAGTCACAGGCAGCCATTGGAATAATGATAAAAGCTTTTACTTACAGTAAAAACATAGTCTTCTTTCTTAAAATCTGACTTCTTACATTTATTTCTTTTTGGAGCCTCTGTAACCATTTCTGAGTAAGATACTTCAAAGGACAGCTCTTCAGCTTCAGGTGGAATGTTCTTTACCCGATAATCATCATCTAAGAAAAAATGATATAGAACTTCTTGCTCATCCATAATAAAATTATAAATTCTTGACTTTGTTTTTTGATTAATTTTTAGTGTCTGTCCTATAAGCTTTCATTTCTTGTTGTTATGACTATGACTTTCTGCAATGCTCCCATGTGATATGTGGGTCTGGAGGCACAAGTAGGTATACTGTTAGAATCTGCATTAACCTATAAGTAAGGACACAAAGTGCATGAAAGCACACAGCCAGGTGGAGATCCTATTTCATCTCTACAACAATATTCAAGCACACACACCCTCACGACTCTTCCTCAACCCAGGGCTGCCAGCAGCAGCCAGGCAGGTTTCTCTGCACAGCAAATAACGCCCCAAGTTTCTGATGCCTGGCCTCTCCCTATCTCTATGCACACCCAATGAAGTTTTTAAAAATCCTAGTTTGTGCCATGTAGAAGTCACAGGCAGCTAGTGGAATAATGATAAAAGCTTTTACTTACAGTAAAGACATAGTCTTCTTTCTTAAAATCTGACTTCTTACATTTATTTCTTTTTGGAGCCTCTGTAACCATTTCTGAGTAAGATACTTCAAAGGACAGCTCTTCAGCTTCAGGTGGAATGTTCTTTACCCGATAATCATCATCTAAGAAAAAATGATATAGAGTATTTAATATGCCACTTAATCAATCAATACCACTTACTTTAAAATAAGCACAAACTATTTACAAGTAATCCATCAGCATGTTAGAATGTTTACGTTCAGGGAAAGGTGTCAGACCCAGTAACGTAGTATCCGCAGACTTCCATATGAATAAATGTCTATAATCATCATCTAAACAAATTTTCTATTTAATTGATGTTTTCAATTTTGGATGTTTGTCTCATGAAAGGCCTTGAGGATAACTAGAGGAAGTCCAAACATGGCATATTTCTACATATTATTATGATATTAAAATTAAGTCCATCTAGACCTAATATTGCTGCTATAGGGGAAGCATAATTAGAGTGGCCTACTTCCGGCTTGTTTGCAACTCTTAAGAGATCCAGATTACTTGTGAAAGAGGCCCCAAAACAAAGACACTACCCAAGCGAGTGGTTTCTAAATGATATGGTGGTAGCAACGGAGGAAAAGATTCTGCTCCCAGTTTGGCTTTATTACTTTTGTCTGGTGGGACTGAACAGGGTGTTTGGAGGTGGAAGGAGTGCATGCTGGAGTGATAGAATCAACATGGGGAGAATAACACCTACATTTCCCTTTAAGAAATTCACTGCTAACTCTATGGAGCACCAGCACAAAAATGAGAAGACATAGCTTAAGTTCAGCAGGAGGCTGTGTCACTCACCACTCACGGAATTCTGAACTGACTGTCCAGGGCTGGCCGATCCATTGGAATGAACTGGTATATCTGGAATAGTCTCGAGGATAGACTGGGAAACAAGGAAGATGAACACAAAGCATTTACCATCAATACAGTCTACCTACATTTCAATCTGATTTATGTTCTGTAGTATAAGAGAATTAAAAGAAATTCTTGAGCCTGCATCTAATTTCCTTTGTTTCTTCATTCAGTTCAGACCTGTACGGCCCACACAATTACTCAAAAGAGAACTAGGCCAAGGTTAAAATAAGTGCAGCTTCTTAGCTCTTAAATATTTATTGCTCATATCTTTCTTTCCTAACAGATATTACATTCTTGATGTCACAGAGTTTGACAAATATAGTATTTTTAAAATTGATTTTAGAGAGAGGAAGGGAGAGAGAAAGAGAAACATCGATGTGATAGACAAACATCGATCAGTTGCCTCCCACACACACCAAACACCAAGATATTGAACCCACAACCTATGTGCCCTGACTGGGAATTGAAACCAGTCACCTTTTGGTGTATGGGACGATGCTCCAATCAACTGAGCACACTGGCCAGGACACAGTATTTGTTATTCTCTTTTTTTGTTGTTGTTATTAATCCTCACTAGAGGATATTTTTCCATTGATTTTTAGAGAGAGTGGAAGGGAGGGGGGAAGGGAGAGGAGGAGGGAGGGAGGCTGGGAGAGAGAGAAAGAAAGAGTGAGAGAGAGAGAGATAGAGAGAGAGAAAATCAATGTGAGAGAGACACATCGATTGGTTGCCTCCCACATGTGCCCTGACCAGGCTGAGGATTAAGCCTGCAACCCAGGTATGTGCCCTTAACCAGGAATTGAACTTGAGACCCTTTAGTACATTGGGCCAACAATAACCATTGAGCAACATTTGTTATTCTTGATGCACTTGGTCATACATTTTGTTCATAAACTCTAATCATGACATAGCTAGGTATTATTAAAAGTGATGCTAGAGCCAGACTGCTTGAATTTTAATTCTGGCTTTGCCACTTAATGTGTGACTTTAAGCAAGTTACTAGAACTCCCTATTGCTTAGTCTCCTAATCTGTAAAATGAAGATGTTAGCAGAACATATTTCAAAGAGGTATTATGAATTGTAAAAGACTTATCCTATATAAAATTACATGAAACAGTATCTGGTAGATAGCACTATATAAGAGTTAGCTACTATTAATACATTAACATATTAATTCTTTCACTATAAAATAGAGTGATAACTACCAAATATTGAAAAACATTAGAAGTTCACAACCTATTTGTATCAAGATTAGCATAGCTCTGGTAACAATAACAAAAAATTACACACACACACATACACATGCACACATACTAACCTCACATATTAGATTAGTGGTTAAAAATGCTAAAGTAGTAGCAAATCATATTCTGTGTATAATAAAAGAATAATATGACATATAAGTAGGATTTATTTAAGCAACAAAATTACAGTTCATTAGAAAAACCTATCACTGTAATTTCCTGAAGTAATTGCTTAAATAAGAAAAATAATATATTCATTTTAATAGATGATGAATAATCATTTTATATAATTCAACCTCCATTCCTGATAAAAAGCAAGAAACCTAGAATAAACATTCTAGTTAATGATGAAACTTAGTAGAATATCACGAGAAAATAAAAACTTACCTAAAGATCTCCATAATTATTATTCAATGTTATAAGTGACTGTGGTCAGTCAGTCAGACAAGGAAAAGAAAAAATAAATTGGGTAAATAAAATTTTCAGTATTTCAGATGATATCTGCGCAAATTATAAAATAAAATGAAAATTTCTTATAAGTAAAAAAAATTTCAGAAAGGAAGCTATACGAGATACTTTTGTAAAAGAACAAAATAATTAATTTCCTTATATATCTGCAAAAACAAACTAGAAGATATCATAAAAACCCTACCATTTAAAATATGAAAGAAAACTATCAAGTTCCTAGTAATTAAACAGTGAAAAGATGTGTAAGAAAAAAAATGTAGGATAGAAAATTATGAACTTTTTTTGAAGGACAGATGACATAAATAAATGGAAAGACACAATCATTGTTTCTCAATAAGAAACAATATTTTAAGATGTGAATTCTTTCCCTGACATTAATCTTTAAATTCAATAAAATTCTCAGTCAAGTCCTAACAAGATTTCTTTTTTAATGGGAAGTAATAGTCTTATTTTAAGTTCATCGGAAAGAAAACATTTCTAAGAAGAGCAAAGAAAATTTTGATGCAGAATAATGAGATTGAACTTAGATTTAAAAAAACTATAAAGTCATAGTAATCAAAATAAACACTGTATTTATAGATATTTCATGTATCATAAAGGTTCATTTCAGGTGTGTAGAAAAAATGAAAGATTAAAAAAAAATACTGGTCAAGCCAAGGTTATTCCTTTGGAAAAGATAAAGTTAGGTTACCTACTTTATACCATTCCATAACATAAATTTCAATGTGGCAAATTATCAGGAGTCTCTGTAGTCTTGTAGATGACAGTAAAATGTCCCGGGGAACTTATCTAGGCAGGTGAGATTTACCTTCACAGACATCATGCCAGGACCCCTGAAGCCCGTGCCACCACTTCACTGAATTACTGGAAATCCCACCATCTAAAAAGACTGGGGAACCAAACTAGAGTGCCTGTAGCTCCCATAACCAAAAACAGGGGAAGCAAAATGTATTTACCTCTTGGTAAGATGTTCTAGAATGATTTCCAATACAAGTGCATTAAGAGTTTAGTTGGCCTCTGCGGGCTGCTCTAGCAAATAACCAATTGTTGGACATTTCTTAGTAAAGATATTTTGAGTAACAAACCAAAGTCAGTCACATTGGAGACTGGTGCCAAAGATATATTTTTTTTCTGAAACTTTTATTTATGTCATTATCAGCATCAAATCAGTTTTCAGAAAACAAAATGAAAATAAAACCAAAATCTAAGTAATGTACCCCAGGAAGCTCTATGATTCCAATAAAAGATCATTTATTTATTTTACACTCTCAAATTTTCAAGAATCCTATTTGCAGAAAATATATATTCATTAAGGATTTTTAAAATAGTGAATGAATGTATGAATGAATGAAGCAACCAATGATATGGAGAAGCTAGCAGAAAAGAATAAAGAAATGAAAAAACATGACTTGCATCGGTCCTATTACTAGTAAAATAGTGGTCATGGAACTGCCACGGAAAAGCCTCTGAAACAAGGCCTTTCCAACCAACTTTCTAAGCAACTCAATTGTGCAAACATCCCACTTCAATTTCTGCTTGGGGTGCGCCTGGAGCCACAGGCAGTGCTTTGTTGAGGCTCATACAAAACGTCTGGGGTGGCAGAGTCAGCTAGGGAGGCAGATGAGGGCTCAGACTATGCCAGGAGCTTTCATATTAATTAGAAGATGGGGGGAAGGACGGTGGGCTTTAAGCAAGACTTGCAGCTGTTGGAAAGGTGAATTTGAGGTGTATAAACAAACATCTAAGAGATGACTTAAGGAGCTATTTCAGCAATACAGAAAGATAATAAGTTTCTGAACTAAGGAAGTAGTTGTAGGAAAAGAGGGGAGTAGAAATACTCTAGAACTACTTAAAATGATAAAATCCACAGGTCTCGGTGATGGGCATGTAGAGGGGGAGAGGATAGGTGATTCTGAGACTAACATCTGGATCTTGGGCACCTGGGTATCACCAGCTGAGACAGAGAATAAAGGATGGTAGGCAAGAACCTAAAGCAGGACTCCCCAGTCACAGGGGCACAGCACAACTGTATTAAGGCATAGTATAGGCAACTACTTACTTCTGGTACTTACCGAGTTTGTGAATGGCTTACATTTGTTTTAATAAGTACAGCAGACTGGAGTTCATTTTATGAGACATACTCATTTGCACTCCAACATGGACTTAAATGGGAAAGTAAGGACTGAATTTATAGCCAGTTGTTTAGACAGTATGGGTCATTCTTAGTCTATCTATGCCAATACCTGTAGTGTCACTGACAACTTACTCATTAGACTAAATTCACTCACATTATTTTATGTTTCTTATGTGATCACTATACAACAAAACAAAACAACCCCATAACCAAAGATCTAAAAACACAACAGAAAAGCTCATTTTCATGGGGATAATACAATTATCTCCCTGAACAATGGGATATACTGGGAGTGTGTCATGCATGTGAATGTCAACCATCCGATATCTCAAAATGGTCAACAGAGGAGAAACTATTGTCCTGCAGGGGCATCTGAATGTGTCCCCTCCATCTGTCTGAAGTGCTGTTTCTGTCCACCAACTTGCCATCAGAGAACCACTGCCTCCTCTAACAGGAGCTCTCACTTCTGGTCCATTGTATCACCCCCACCAGAGCATCCACACAGAGACACCAGTGAAGGGGTAGAGGGGGAATGATGAGAGTTTTAACAAAGAAAAGTACAGGTTCTGTTACTCAAGGCCAAGTGAGTGAGTGTGTATGGAGTAGAGGGTTTGCATGGGTGAGTCCTGAGAGCTAAGGCTGGAAAGGTAGGCAATAGTGGAAAAACTTCAACAAGGATAAGGAGTTTTACCTTATTCTGCAATTAAAGGGACTTCTGTATTAAGATGGCAGAATTAAACTAGATCATGTGTGTGAATTCAGCTAAAAGGACCAAAGTTAATAAAATTCCTTCATGCTTGACAGATGTAAAGAACACCCTTTGGTTTCTGGCTGCAGTGGTATTAATTTATGAAGTCCTCTTTTAAACTGAAATATATTCACTCCTCAGTTTTGAGTCTCCTTCTTCCTAATTATTTCAAGGTTCCTGGGTCTACTGGCAGCTGTGGTTTTCTTGCAAACTTATTTACAGTATTCCTTATCTATTTTGAAGAAACTGCTTCTTTTTGCCTTGAACTGGCAATTTTTCCCTGACATGCAATTGTCTTGGCATGCGATGACTTACCACAGAGCCACTCCTGGGAAGTGCAAACTTCCCTTCTTCATCCTGGGACCCATCTGACAAGGTAGTACTGTTGAGAGAAGCGGCATCTGGCTAAATGGAGAAATGAAAGTGCATTCTTATTCGAGCAAATACTTTCTAATGTGTCTGTGCATTCCACTGTGTACACAGTTGGATATGTGTGGCAATCTATGAAGTTACAACTGCCTGAGCCCAAACAATTGCATCCAGCCCTTCAGGGTTCATTATTGTAGCCACCTAAACATGCTCTGACATTGGCCTCTGTGGCAAATGCTTCTATTGCCTACCACAAGCTCTATTTTCCTTAGCAATATCTTGGTTTTGTTCCAGGGATTTGAGTATTAAACTACAGAACTTGATCACCAGGTTCTTTTGCAGCTAAGAGCGATCATGTGACAAGTGTGGCCAATGAGGTGAAAGGGTAATTTACCAAGAGTGCTTCCAGAAAAGCTACGGCTTTCCTGAACAAAAGAGCAAGGTCAGCTTGTGAATGCTCATGACAGCACATGGATGAAAGCCTGGAATTGCCAAGCATCTTGTATGAGTAAGGACAATGGCCACAGGGAAGAATGCCAGAAGGTCACCTGAGGTTGGTCCATGCTAAGGGGCATCATGTAGCTTCTCTGTCACACTTGGCCGACGTCCCTTTGTGTGAGGCAAAACAACTCTTCATTTTCTATTACATGCAGCCAAACACAAACTTAACCCATCTCATCATATTTTTTTTTTAACAGACTCTAAAACAGTGATGGTGAACCTTTTGAGCTCGGCGTGTTAGCATTTTGAAAAACCCTACCTTAACTCTGGTGCTTTGTCACATATAGAAATTTTTTGATATTTGCAACCATAGTAAAACAAAGACTTATATTTTTGATATTTATTTTATATATTTAAATGCAATTTAACAAAGAAAAATCAACCAAAAAATGAGTTTGCGTGTCACCTCTGACACGCGTGTCATAGGTTCGCTATCACTGCTTTAAAACAACCTTTTTCAGAGATTAAAATTCAGTAGCAATAGTATCAAGTTGTTTTTAATTTATAAAGCTGGGACAAAGAAATTTTTGCTTCAATGTACAATGGCTTCGCTGAAATTTAAGACCTGAATATTCTTTCCTATTACAAAGTTGGATATAATTTATACTTATGAAAACATATAGTTTTGTCTTTTTAAAAAACTGTCAGTCATCTTGCCTGACTGTATTTTCTAAATTTTCTATAGAAGGTATGTATTATTTTACAACATGAACAAGACACTTTTTAAAAAAAACACACATAAAGCACAAGACTAAAAGAAATTCAAGTCAAGATGGTGACTTGACAATCACTACATCCCCTCCCACCTCAAGTTACTAAAAATGATAGAAAACTATATATCTATGCTTAAATCCTTACCCAAGGATATGTTTTCATTGATTTTAGAAAGAAAAGAAGGGAGAGGGAGAGAGAAACATTGATGTGAAAGAGAAACATCAATTGGTTGCCTCTCACACACACTCTGACCATGGATAGAACCTGCAATCTGGGTATATACCCTGACAGAGAATCTAACCTGCGCCCTTTGGTACATGGGACGATGCTCCAACCAATCAACCCACACTGGCCAGAGCGAAAACATATATTTTTTTACAAGAACAGATATTTAACAGCACTTTGAACCAGTAAAGAATTCTGTAGGATATCAACTGATAGAAATTTGTAGATAAAAATAAAATGGAAAAAAAGAAAGAAAATGGGCCGGGCCAGCATGGCTCAGTGGTTGAATGTCAACCTATGAACCAGGAGGTCACCAGTTTGATTCCTGGTCAGGGCACATGCCCAGGTTGCAGGCTTGATCGCCAGTAAGGGGGCGTGCAGGAGGCAGCTGATCAGTGATTCTCTCTCATTATTGATGTTTCTCTCTCTCTCTCTCCCTCTCCCTTCCTACACTAATCAATCATAAACCAATAACTCTGCAGAGAACGGTAGGGGCCTGGAGAGCTGTAATTCCACCTGAAAGTGTGCTGGTATCTTATGCCTTGGAGAACCCTTTCCACCCTATGTTTTCATGGATGATGTGTTTGGTGGATCATCTCACTTTCTTGCAGTGACAGAGTGACAGGATTCTGATACACAGGGCTATGGGGGAGGGACTGGGAGCTGAACAGGAGAAAACAACCAGGATCCATAGTCTTGATCAGAAATTCTCTCTGCACTGGAGGCCAATCCTACAACCTGAGGATACTTGCTGCCATCTGAGGAGACATGTACACGTCCCTGACCAGACAGTATCCACACGCAGGCAGACATTTCACTGTTTGCACCACTTACTGCCTCACATTCCAAAACCTAACATGTTCTCTACACAGATGTTTACATTTGGAACATAACTAGAGAAAACTAAATATTTATATCTAGTTGATACTGAAATGCTGAAAAAGTATTTACATGGCAGTCTGTTATTTTTCTTTATGAGCTCAACCACAAGGACCAAGTTTACTTGAGAACATCCTCCACTTAGGATACACATAAAAAAAACCCACCTAGTATTTATTGTTAAAAAAAGCAATAGAATTTAGTTATTTTTTATTTATGAAATTAGTCCTTGTTGATTTTAAGAGCTATGAGTGATGGGGCTGTGGGTATCAGTGTTTGCCAAAAATATGAATTATGTTGCATCTTTACCCAAGAGAAATGAGAATATACAAACCTTCATATTACATGAATATTCATGGATGCATTACTCATAATAGCTTAAACCTGGAAACAACCCAAATGTCCATCAACAGGTAGTATATTTATTCAATGAAATATTATTAGTAATAATAATACCAAACTTCTAATACAAGCAACAAATGGATGAATCTAAAAATTATTCTGAGTAAAAGAATCCAGATGCAAAAGTGTGTATTATATTAATAATTCCACTTATATGAAAGGTGAGACCAACTTAAGGTATCAGAAATCACAACCGGGCTGGCCTCTACAGGAGTGGGAGGACAATAGACTGGAAAGGGTCTGAGGGAAATTTCTGGAGGATAAAAATGCTCAATATTTTGGCTGATTGTGGTTGCTTGGGTACAAACAATTGTTAAAACAACTTAATTATATACCTAAAGTGTATGCAGCTATTGTTTGTGAATTATACCTCAATAAAAAGAACACATCAGAATAATTTGATTCCTTACAATAACTGAATTCACGGTGATTTATGGATCACTGCTATGAGTTAAGAACCTATGCCTACCTATACTAATGAGTAGATCAGAGAGAAAAAAAGTTGTTCTTGGGAAATAAGAATAATCTTGCTAAAATTTATAAAAAGTTTGAGACCAGCTAAAAATAATACAATAACAACCAAGAAAAATATTACTAATTTGAACATAAAGAAGACATCTAGAACACAAAGCAAATAAACTAACATGATAAAAAATTGTGGGATATTGAAATCTAATTCAAGCAAAGTAACAACCATTTAATCTGTGTTCTAGAGGGTGGGACACAGAAAATGGGGGGAAATGAAGACATAACAGAACACAATGTCCAAAAACTAAAGAGACAAAACGGTTCTCAGATGGAAAGGAAACACTGATTTGTGACTGGAATGAATGAAATAAAAGGCAGATCCTTGAGAAACTTCAGAACTACAGATTTCTTATTTTGTAAGGAAAATGAACTTCTAATTTTAGGTATAAGTCATGCAACTTAGTGATAAAATTATTCTGCTTTAATATCAGACATCATGACTATATTTGCAATGATTTATAAATGAATAGCAAGAATAGGCTGTTTCATTTATAAGATTGAAAATGCATTAGATTATCTCACAAACACATATGACCTAAATAAAAATTTCATCCTCAGTCACAGACACTGGAAATGCTCTGGTTTTCATTAAGCAGGAAGCATATTTGGAGTCTATTCTGACAGTCATGGGCTGCTTTGTAGGTCTCTTGCTTATGCTCTAAGATTTTTAACAGCATTTGCAATACAATGGCATTCCCCAAAATAAGATGAAAATATTCTATTCCCTGACTAAAGCCAACTTTTGCAAAATTAAATATAAAAGATATTAATACAACCATGAAGTTTTACATGAGACCTTAGAAACTTTTATTTTTCATCTTACTTCTCTGTATTTTCTTTCTACAAAAGCATATGTATTGCACTAATAACAAAAACACATACCTATATTGAAGTGGGAACTATGCTAAGGAGGCACTACAAGAAAACTTATGTGAGGATGGAGGACTGAGGGTGCACCACTCCCAATCACTCAAAATTAGAGAGAGTGGAAAATAAAAGTAAGTAATTTATTACATAACTGTACAGAAATTCTCAGACTAAGAACAGCATAAGACAACCTTGCTGGCGAGGAAAGAACATATCCACAAAAAGCAAATAGACAAGCAAACAACAAAGCTCAGAGTGAAAATTTTAAAGGGCAGTAAGGGGCTCCAGGGTAATGGCCAGGATAACTTACTGTAACGTGTTTTCTGAACAGAGGGGCCAGCCTCACCTCCCAGCAGCCCCTTTATACTGAACAGCAGGCAGCAGCTATGTGTGAACCCAAGGAAAACACTGAATGAAGTGAGCCACCTGCCTTGGTAAGATGTCCAGTGCTGGGACCATAGAAGACTTTCATTTAATTAGGTCACTCGGAACCTCCACAAAAGACATGGATGGGAGAATAAAAGGAAAACATCAGCTTTGTCTAGGAGAGAAAATGAAATCATTCACTGTTCTCCCTTTGGCACTAAAGATGTGTGTTTGTGTGTGTGTGAGAGAGAGGTGTATATATGTGTATGTGTGTGTGTGGTGTGTGTCTGTGTGTACTAATGCATGTGTGCTGTTAAGCTCACTTCCATTCATGCACAGTTCTCATACTTGATTGACTTATACAGGACCCAAAGTTTTCCCTATTATTCAAAAAAGAGTTAATTGGGAAAATAGCTATACAATGACAGGAAATCATATAGCAGTGACATATCCTAAGTCATTAATTAATCAACCCAGTTCATTAATAAATATAAACTAATCACCAAAGATCACCAGTCATTGGAGAAAATCAACATTAAAAAGTTGGCCATGGAGAAAATTAATATCCTGAAAAGACATATAGTGATAAACACTCTGGGAGAAAGAGATAATGGAGAGAAGAGAAGGCAGCTTATAATGATTTAAAAATTTCAGAGGGATTTGAGAGGCTATTGTACCCATAAATTAGGAATTAACTATAATAATAAAGGGGAAATCAGTAAAAAATGAAGTTCTTTTGAATTAATAAATAATTGAATTTAAAACTTAATAGCAGTTAAATTATAACCACTCAGGACAAATATTAGAATTAGGGATCTACAAAATGATGTAGACAAAATCTTTGTTGTTAGCATACAAAACAAACAGGAAAAAAAAGACTTGTAAAATGTAAAAGAAATCTTAAGAGATATGAGTTTAGTGCAAGCAATGAAATGAAAAATAGAGAAAATGAGAAAAATAAAATAGAAAAATTATGGGAATAGAATGTTCAGAACTGAAAGGAACATTTTTCAGAAACAAAAAAACTGAGTACTGATAAGAATGAAAAAAAAAGTATTTCATATTCTGATGACAGTCCAAGTCTCTAACAAAAATGATAAACCTAAAAAACTTCCAGAAATATGAAAATGAAAGCAGGATATAAACACTGGAATAAGATTTAGAGAGGCATCAGACTTCTCAACAGTAACATTATATGTAAAAGCAAATAGATTAATATTTACAAATATCTTAAAGAAACTGATTTAAGGCCTAGCATTTTGATACTCATCAAGTTAGGATTTAAGCTTTGTAGATATGAAATTTTAGTATCCAGAGATATTTCTTGCCAGATATGCTGAAAGGATAAAAGGTGCAATCTGGAGGAAATGGCGACAGAGTAAATGAATGCTGCATGGACATGCTCTCAGGAACAAACTGGAATTACAACTAAAATACAGAAAAACTTCCAGAATAATCAACAGAAGACTCTCAGGAGAGAACCCTGATACCTGAGACCTAAAGTAGAGACCGCATAGATACAGCAACTGAAGTTCCAGAGAAATATCTCAGCTGTGGGGGGTTGCCACTGAAAACTCTGGGATCTAATCCCCAAGTTGGGCCCCCCAGCAGAGCGCACCACAACTGAGAAGGGTACCCACATAACATCTGGCTATGAAAAGCAGCGGGGCTGCTGTCTGCCAGGGAGTGACAACTGAAAATTCAGATACCCTCTTAAAGGGCCAACACACAAAATTCCCTGTGGAGCCGCCCACCTTCTGCTCTGAAGAGGAGGGCAGAGTGGACTGAAGCCAGGATTGGGGACTTGGGGGTTAGAGCTCAGAAGGCAGACACCCCCAGTTTCCTAGGCTGAGTCATTCCCACATGCAGCGGAGGAGGACATCTTTCCCACACAGACATTTGCCTTGCCTTGGGGGAAGACAGTTGACCACCCTATTGGAAAAAATCTTGCCCTGAGGCCACTTAAGAGACTAAAAATAACAATTAGCCTCCAAGCAGAAGCAACTGCCCTACCCTGTTGAAAAAACTCTGGACACACGTGAGGATGGGGTGGTGTTGGGGGGGGGGGGGGGGGGGGGGGGCGGGGCGCAATTCAAGTGGAATGTTATAGGCAGAGGTGGTCTCTGGAGGCTTTGACTCTTTGCCTGATCTAATTAGTCAGAAACAGCCTTTAACATTGTCCTGCACTAGAGATTGAGAGGCATAGAGGATCTACATAATACACAGTCACAAACTCAAAGACAGCTAAAATGAGGAGACAAAGAAACAATCCCCAAATGAAAGAACTAGAGAATTCTCCAGAAGAAGAGATAAATGAAGCAGAGATAAAAAATTTATCTGAAACAGAGTTCAGAGTAATGATGGTAAAGATGCTCAACAGAATGAAAAAAGATATAGTAAAAAAGAACAGTCTGAGATAAAGAATGACATAACACAAATAAAGAACACATTGGAAGGAATACACAGCAGATTAGGGGAAGTGGAGGAACAAATCAGTAAATTAGAAGATAGGGTTGAAAAAAATCACTCAATCAGAGAATCCAAAAGAAAAAAACAATTAAAAAACAGGAGGACAGCTTAAGGGAGCTATGGGACAATGTGAAATGTAACAATATTCGAATAGCAGGTGAGCCAGAAGAGGCAGAAAGGGAGAAAAGGATAGAGAACGTGTTTGAAGAAATAATGGCACAAAACTTCCCTAACCTGGTAAAGGAAAAAGTCACACAAGTTCAGGAGGCACAGAGAACCCCAAGCAAGAAGAACCCAAACAGGCCCACGCCCAGACACATCATAATTAAAATGCCCCAAATTAAAGACAATGAAAAAATCTTAAAGGCATCAAGAGAAAAGCAAACTGTTATGTACAAAGGAGTTCCCATAAGGCTGACAACTGATTTCTCATCAGAAACTCTACAGGCCAGAAGGGAATGGCATGAAATACTCAAGGTAATGGAAAGCAAGGATCTGAAACCAAGATTACTATATTCAGAAAGGCTATCATTCAAAATAGATGGTCAAATAAAGAGCTTCCCAGACACACACACACACACACACACACACACACACACACGGCTAAAGGAGTACATCACCACCAAGCCAGCATTTACAAGAAATGCTAAAGAGACTGCTATAATGAGAAGAAGAAACAGAGAGAGAAACCTAGCCATACAGAATTAAAATGGCAATAAATAAGGACCTATCAATAAAAACCTAAATGTAAATGGATTAAATGCTCCAATCAAAAGGCATAGGGTAGCTGAATGGATAAAAAAACATGACCCAACTATATGCTGTCTACAAGAGACCCACCTCAGAACAAAAGATACATATAGGATGAGAGTGAAGAGATGGAAAAAATTTGTTCCATGCAAATGGAAAAGAAAAGAAAGCTGGAGTAGCAGTACTCATATTGGACAAAATAGACTTTAAAATTAAGGCCATCACAAGAGACAACAAAGGTCACTACATAATACTAAAGAGATCGATCCAACAAGAGGATATAACCCTGGTAAACATATATGCACCCAATATAGGAGCACCTAAATATATAATTTATAAAATATATAAATATATATAGAAGGCTTTAATGGAGAGATGGACAACAATACAGTCATAGTAGGGGACTTTAACACCCGCTTTACTGGCTAGATCTTCCAGACAAAAACTTAACAAAGAAACAGTGACCCTAAAGGACACACTGGATCAGATGGATTTCATTGACATTTATAGAACATTTCACCCCAAAGCAGCAGAATACGCATTCTTCTCAAGTGCATAGGATCATTTACAAAGATAGACCACATGTTAGGACAGAGATTAACTCCGTACTTTTGTGCTCTTACTAGCTGTCTCTGGTTATTCTTGCTGCAATATCTGTAACTGCATTATCGTTCAATAAATTCTTATTTCGAAAAAAAGGTACAATCTGCTAAGAAGATGTAACATTTTGTAATATATGTGATTATGCAAATTAACACTTTTACTATTCTCTGTAGTCATTCTGTGATGCTAGCTCTCCTCCTCCTGTGAGAAAGACCAGAACAACTGACCCTTTACAACAGGAGTTTGAACTGCTCGGTTCACTTATATCTTCAAGGGTCAGTTGTACTTGCTTTCTCATTCTATAAACTTGTGAGCAGTTCAGGGTGTGGCTGGAGTGAAACTTAAATGTTCTCTTCCATTTCAGTGAGAAGTTTCTTCATGTGTTTGGCACTACATCGGCCCCTTGATTAACCTTTAAAAGGGGATAAAACCTTTAAGAAATTGAAATAAAAGTGATAAAATAAAAGTGATGAAAGAGAAAAGAAATAAAATAAATCCACACTACTCATGAGAGTCCATGGCTAGGTATGGGGGTGTCAGTGCAGCTTAAGGCCTAACACAAGGACCACTGTTAAGTGTTGTCTTGACCACTGGAAAACTCAGGGAGGCCATAAGTGGCCTAACCACAACTTCCCCTCCCATTCTGCTCCCCCAGATAAGGCACCCAGCCAGACAAAGATCCTTATCCAGGTTACCAGACATAGTTCCTCGTTATCCCTGAGTCGTGGGTTTCAGTTCCTTGCCAGCTGTGAAATTATACAAACAAGCCAATCACATTCTCCCATGGGAACCAGGCAGCACCTCACTCTCGTTACTACTAAGCCTGCCTCCTGCAGCCCTTCTTGTTCACTCTGCTCCAGGTGCACTCCAGTGTGGCTGTGGGTGGTGTGTGGTGTAATTCCTCCCCCAGGCTGTGAGACTAAGTGACTAATAAGATGCTGTCCATCTTATCTGTCCAGTGTCAGGTGTCATGTGTTCAACCACCTCGATTAACCTATTATCAGGGCAGGAACCCCTCCCTCACCTATGAGGTGCAGAGGAGACAATCAAAAATGTAGGGAGAGTTAGGGGCAAAGTCTCATAGAAACCCGTTATTTGGAAACACATCAGTGTCTACCCTGCTCCTTCTCTGGCGGAGGGGAGAGGCAGTGGCTGCTGTGAAGGAAAATGGGGCAGGCAGAGAAGAACAAATAACCCTGAGGCAAGTTCCTGGTTGGAAGTGAGGTATCCAGGACTCCTTGCACTGTGGGCACAACATGAAACCAGAGGACACCTTCTTCCAGCCCAACAGAAAACTGAAAACCTCTGACTGGAAAGAGTTAGCACTCTTATGAGAAATACAGTAAGAAAAAAAATCAGAGACAACTTCTACAAAAAAGGATTGTTCACAGCCGCAATTACCCAGACTCCACCTCCAGACCTTGGCTTACTCTCAGTCACAGAAGGGCAGCCAGAACACAAACTGGCCACATGCAAACCCTACAGCAGAATTTCAGAAGGGATCAGGAGTAACCATGAGTGAGTGCCCCATGCAAAATATGCAGAAGATGAAAAGAAACTGTATAGAGACTAAGCATCATTATTGTCATCTTCATCAGATCAGAGGTGGTACAGGATTATTCATAGAATAGTAAAGAATCCCCCTTCTTCTGCTAGGAAGGGAGAAAAGCAGAACTAGTGAGAAGAAAACATATTGAAGTATAAGAGGTAAGTCTCCCACTGCAAATTTTCTGCAGCCCTGAGTCCAAGTGGAGAAAGGTATCAGTAAACCCATGACCTCCTACTTTTCCTACTCTGTCCGCACCACTTCAATAAGAGGACCAGCTTCATGCCAAGTGGTACAGATCATGGCATGGATTCACCTCACAAAAATAAAGCCTTCTACTGAGATAGCTTTACTGACAGTTATAAACTCAGGTGAGCTCTCTTTGAAACTCTACTAAAACGAACAAGGGGTGCTCTAATGAAATATCTCCCGCCCTGTGACACAATGACAACTATCTACCTCCTGTGCCAGAGAGAGCACCTTGCACCTTTCCCCACTTAGTACAATATGTTTAAGATGCTATTGTGCTAATCCCATCCCCCCATACCAAATATTTACATTTAGAAAATAACTGAAATGTCAAAATATGTCTTATGGTGAGAATTACCAATTAATATTTAAAGCTACATGGAGGGTAGTGCAAGATTTCCCATTATGCGCTCAGCAAAGAAAACAAAATTTTAGCTGATGACCTACTCCCCCATTTTGCTTTATGGCTGTGGCTGTAGCTGCAGCTGTGGCTGTTTTTGATGTTGTAGGTGCAGGTAGGCCATATAGTTATTTATGGTTTTAACTGGTTAATTATTCATTCCTGAGTTTAAGAGTTTTCTTTTTCTTGTTACAAGCAAGCATTTTTCTCATGTTCCTGATTGCATCGAAATAATTACCGTTTTCTAAACTGCTTACTCTTAAATCCCCTTGCTTATGTTACCAGCAGACCATTTCTGGAGGGAATTACTGATATCCCTTCCTCATCCAGGGTCACATCCAAAAGAGGAGCTGGGATACAACAAAAATCATCTGGCTATTGAAAAAAATGAGAGTGCATTTTTATTCAGGCATATTCTCCCAAATGTCATTGTGCATTTAGTGATGTGTTTTGCATAATATGTGTATATTCCTACATATTTGTGGAGCTATACATACATATGATGGCCTTGCACTGATCCTTGCATTTAGCCATGATCAGCCCGTACCTGCCAGGATGATGATAGACACTGGTCTCTGTGGAAACCAGATACTGTCAACTACCCACCCCAAACCTAGGCGGTTATCTCCCTTAACAGAATTCTGATTTTTTTTTCAGGAACTTTTTTGCCCAACTAAAAAAAAAAAATTTGATTTCCCAGGCTCCCTTGCAACTAAAGATGATCATATAACAGTTCTGGACAACAGGTGGTAAATGGAATTCTACCACATCAGATTTCCAGGAAAGCAAGGTCAGAGGGACAGAAGCAGTCGGTCTAAGTTCCAGGAACTGTCAGGAACACTAACATGGTGTGGCCAAACCAACTTGTAAACAAAAGGATGAAGGCCACATATGAAACACAAATAGAAATGTAGAAGGAAGCTAGATCAATGCTAAGAAAAAGAATCACCTACCTTTAGCTTCTTAAAGAGAGAAAAACAAATCTATATTTTTATAACTCATGCTTTCTTGGATTTTCAGTTACATGCAATCAAATGTGTATATGTATATACGTTATTTAAAACAGAATGTATGACCACATTTATACGGTCAATTATAAGTCAGTATCACCTTTAACAGTTGTTTATCAATTATGAAAGTGGAAATAAATTAGACTGACTATTTTTCTCAATTAAATGTTACTGAAAGAAATATTTGGTTCACATCTTCTGAATATTACAAAAATGTATCTAGGCAATGGAATTCTGTTTGTGATGAATAAGACTGTAGACCTTGTGTTATGTGTCCAGAGGTTGATTTAGTATTTGTGATTTAGTATATAATGGCTGTACCAAAACAAGGGTTAAATATTCTATTCCTTTATGGTCAGCACTCCATTGAAAATAAAATTTATTGTATATTTAATGTAATTATAAAATTTTATTTGGATCCATAGAAATAGTCATAATTTACCTTGCCTCTCTATATTTTCTAAGCTTCTAGTAAAGATTAATATTACTTTTATAATAAGGAAAAATATTTTTTGAAAGAAACAAATCCTACTGAAGAATTAGCATAGGGGAGTTGGATCAAGATAGCGAATTATATATACCACTTTCGGGTCTCCCTGCAAATCACTCAAAGTGTTAAAAGAGATACCTTTTTCAAAGAGTAGATCTAGAAACCACTAAACATTTCCATTAGTAGAAGAGAACTGTTGAATGTTCCTGGAAGATAAAAAGCAAGCAAGAATGGTTTGATAAGAATAGAGGAAAACCTCAGCTTGAAAAAAGGTACAGGAAGCTTTTAAAAATCTACAAAACTTCCACAGGAGGAATATGTGCAAAAGGTGAATGCTGATCCAGAAAAAAGGCACATATTAAGAATGAAAATAGCCCTGGCTCAGTGGATAGAGCGACAGCCTGCACAGCAAATGGTCAAAGGTTCGATTCCCAATCATGGGCACATGGCTGGGTTGCAGGTTTGATCCTCAGCCCCTAGGGAAGTCAAGGGTAAGGAGAGCCTATGATAAACTAACAAAATGACTGTTAAATCTTTTTAAATAAATGAAAGGCAGAAGTATGCATACAACCATGGAAAATTACTAACATAAAAAATGAGGCTGAAGGGATATCAAAAAAGGCCGATCAAACATACACACAAACAAAGCTTGGAATATATGAGAACATTTAAGAGAAACAGAGGTTCAATCCAAGCAATACAGCAATTATCTAACAGAATTCCAAAAGGAGATAACTGAGAAAATGAACGGAATCAATACTTGTTTTAAATGTTAGAAGAAAATATGTAGAACCTGAAGAATGAACGAGCCCTCAGATTGCAAGAGCTCAGTTAGTAGTGACCAGGATGAATTTTTCAAAAAGGTGAAACAGGTAGAAGTTCAAGGTTCCAATGATAAAAAATAAAATTTAAAAAGCTTCCACATCTGCATATAAAGAAATGAGATTGATATAGACATTGCTGCAATGGTGCAGGAGAGAAGATATTGGACAAATATCTTCAAAATTCTGAAGAAAAATTATTTTGAGCATACGCTTCTATGTGCAAAAAATGAAGAGAACAACTAGGATAATCTACGTATCTATCTGTCAAATCATTGAGTTTATATCTCCACTAGGTAAGTTTGTTAGGTCAAATTCATATGCCTAAGATTAGTTCAAAATTACCCTATGAAAATTATGTTAAAGTTTCATTAAGAAAGTGAAATGGAGAATTTTAGGTAATCTATTAATGTAGATAAATGATGCCAGAAAAAAAGAATAAAGAGTAGTAGAGAATATGAGAAGGAGAGAGGATGAGAGGGTAGGAGAAGGAGAAGGAAGAGGAAGAGGAGGGGAGGAGAGGAGGAGGACACACAAAAAGACAGATCAGGGCAGATACTTTGAAAAAAAGAAGGAGGGGGAGGAATTGGTATTTATGCTGCCAAATCAAATAGGAAACTGAAAAATTTAGGTACATTCCTAAAAAACTTGCACATCTCTTTACTTGGAGAAAGAGATACTAAGGGGGAAAATCTGTGAAGATGATCTTTAGGCTTTATATATTGTAAATGTACATATTTTTAAAAATATTGCTGCTTACAATTTGACAAAGAACAACTGAATTTGTAAGCAGCATATACAATGCTGGGCTTTCACTGACTTTGAGGCCCATTTGCCAGGATAGCACTAGACCTCTGCTTCTTGAGTACCTGGCCTTTCTTTTACCTTCGACCACACCTCCTGCCTCATTCCCATTCTCAGTTCACCTAGGGCTAGGGCTTCTGCAGCAGGACCGGAAGGGAGAAGAGGAAGAGGACAGGAGGAAGTGGAGGAACGAAACAATTAAAAAACAGGAGGAAGAGCCACCCCTCCCTGGCCACCTCCACCATCACAGAGGCACTGTCTTAGGCCCTCTCTGGAGTTGAGAACACCAAATAGTGTATGCACCTGTGCATGAGGTAAAAAGAAAAGACCCATTTATTTTGATACCTAAAGCCCTAATGGGGAAGTGCCTATTTTATGTTTCCCTTCAGGGTCTAAGTGAAAGAAGAGGAAGGAGCCCCAAAAGATCTCTTTCCCTCCCTGATCCTGTTACTATCTGTCCAAAGTTTTAGGAACCCTAAAGAGGCCAGCTGTGCATTTTCTTGAGTAATTGGAGGATTTGGGAGAAGCCTACAGACCCTTTGCTATTTTGTAGTTTTATAGGGAAGAGCAACAACCTTTGTCTGAGGTAGCTGGAAATAGAAGTGGAAAGGAAAGCATGTACCCCATTTCTCAGGACTCTCTCCTGATGATCTGGGAGATAACTGGAAAATGACCCAGGGAATTTAAACCAGCAGTGTAAACCTTTTCCTGGATAGACATCTTGGCTGGGAACCTGTGGCTGGAGCCCTTGCCTTAAGTAGTGGGCATCACCTTTATTTATTTAATTATAGCTGTAGAAAATCTCACCATCCAGGACGACATAGGTTTCAGGTAGTTTGAAAATTCAAACATCACAGAACTCAAAACACACTTACTTCAAGGCATATCATTATATAGAAGACTAGGGGCCCGGTGCACAAAGATTCGTGCACTGGGGGTGGGTCCCTCAGCCTGACCTTCACCCTCTCCAATCGGGGAGCCCTCAGGGGAGCCCTCTCCAATCTGGGAGTTTCTGTCTGTCTTTGCAATCATATGAGCGAATTGTCTGAGATCCCAAACCCAGTTTGGTTTGTTGCTCACAGAATAATAGAGGCTTTTTTTTTTTCTTTGCTTCATTGGTAGAGATTTCCTGGAAGTTTTAGGATATCTCCCCTTTAATTTTTCCTAGACACTCTGATTTTACTTATATCTGTCACCTTTGTTTTCCCTCCATCCCCCACTGCAACAGTAACTTGCTCCAGGCTCATTTTGCTCTAGTGTCTAGGACAGCGGTTCTCAACCTATGGGTCGCGACCCCTTTGGGGGTCAAATGACCCTTTCACAGGGATCGCCTAAGACCATCGGAAAACACATATATAATTACATATTGTTTTTGTGATTTATCACTATGCTATTTTGTGGAAGAGCCACACTCAAGGGGCCAAAGACCTGCATGTGGCTCGAGAGCTGCAGTTTGCTGACCACTGGTCTAGGAGATCCGTCTGCCACCAGAACTATGATTGCCAGCATTCCTGGTGCTCCCCGCGCTCTGGGCTTCTGCTTCCAGTCCTGGGGCTGCCATCAGAACTACTATTCCCAGAATTCCTGGTGTTCCCAGCGCTGGGAGTGACCGACCAAGGGAGCCACGTCCCACCAAGCTGCCGGCTTTCCCATTTCTGCTTTCTGCCCAGTGCCTGCGTATGCAAATTAACCCACCATCTTTGTTGGGTTAATTTGAATATTCACTCCTGATTGGCTGGTGAGCATAGCGAAGGGGTGGTCAATTTACATGTTTCTCTTTTATTATATAGGATTCTAGAACCATGCTATTCAATTCATTAGCTATCAGCCACATGTAACTATTTAGATTTAAGTCAATAAAGAGAAAATAAAAATAAAAATTCAGTTCCTTAGTCACACCAGCCATATTTCGAATGCTAGTGCCACCTGTGAATGTGGCTACCATATTGGACAGCACAGAAATAGATCATTTCTATCACTATAGCAAGTTCTACAGGATAGTGCTATTCTTAGCACAAATGCAAAGGTTAATAAAGTATATGTGAGCTTCCCTGGCAACTACCCAATGTGATCAATATGTCTAAGGGAAGATATGACATAGACAACCTAAAGTAACTCAAATCGGAAACTGGCTTCACCTATGCTTGCTACCCAATATCCTTGAAATTTTAATTTATGTTATTATTGATATTATAATTACACAGGTGAAAAACCTAACTCAGATGATTAACTAACTTGTCCAGGGAAATTTATTTGTAACTGCAGCAGAATATCAAGTTTCCTTTTATCTTTATACTAATTACCCTCAAAGTTCTAAAAATCTCATCTTTATAGAACCTAACATAGGACTTTGCACAGATAATGTGTCCAATAACTATTTTTTGCATCAATGATGATGCAATACAACATTGCAATGATGCAATAAATGAATGAATGAATGAATGAATGAATGAGTTGTAAGGCAGAGTTTGCAATGAAACAAACATAGAAATAGGAGAACATGATTAACAGCCTCAGAAGTAAAAGTGTGGCCTTGGAACTCTCAGGTAAGGTGGAATTTCAACCAGCCATTCCTCATGAAACATGTCATGCTTCCCTCATGCTTTTTATGAATCATCTGTCTCCTACTTAATTAATGCTCATACCTTTCCATTTTTTACCTTTTTAACTTATTTGACCATAAAGGCTATCTTACTTACTCTTCCACCTCCACCTCCATTTAAAACAAACCACCCAGACTTCTAATAATACTGGGGCCACTTTCCCAGGGCTCTTTTACCTGTTTCCATTCAGGACTTAGATTTAAGTAAAGGCTCTGTGTAGCCCATCCACAAAGACTTGCTCTGTTGCCAAAAAGTTATTCTGTAACTTCAGTGAAGAAGGGAATACATTTAATGTTGAGGGAGATTGATGAATGGGATAAGGAATGGGATAGCTTACGTTTCAAATTTGTAAAATTTTGGACTGTGCTGTCTGCTTTAGTTTTCTTTAAAACCTAGATGATGATATGTTTTCCATTTCCCTCCTTCATCTTCTTCCCCAACCAAACCAAACCTTTTGAGCCATGTTCATTACTTACAGGAGATTCGCTGACTCCAAAGATGTCTCTGACATCCCTGATAGACTGCTTGTTCTTTTTTCTCATGGTTTGAGTGTAAGTATTATATCTCTTTTTCACTGCAGCTGCTTGGGTTCGAGTCAATGTGGAGAGCAAGGCTTTGCCATCCTCCTCTTCATCACCTGAGATCAGGGTTGATAAACCCACATCTTGCAACCACTCTGCTTCAAGTTCTCCTTCTGAAAAATAACATGACCAAGAGGAGGTTAGCACATTCTCTGTCTGGTTGGATGAGGTGTGTATCTGTAGATCTGTGCATATCTGTGAATAAGAAATATCAATAGTCAATATATTAAGACTGTCCTTTCCCCCCAAATTACAGAAAAGGCCTATTAAAATGAATGAAAATTTATATTGTATTTTTTAAATAAGTCAAATTTTAAAGTATTTTCTAGTACAATAAGGTTAATTGGCAGATTGAGTAAGGTTTTTTTCTTGGCCAGACAGTTAAATATAAGCTATATCTGGACTATCAATTCAAAAGAGGAAAAAATATGAATATTTAAACTAAAACCATAATAGAAAAATAGGGGTTTAAACAGCATCCAAAAGGACTTTTATTCACTCAAAGGCAGGTTCAAATCACAATGCTACTATTTACAGATACATGGATTTGGAAGGTTTTAAGATATCTTTTCGCTTCAGTGTGTTATTGGCAAAATAGAGGTAATAATAACAAAATTTTTACTCGGTTATGAGGATTGTTTTACCATTATGACAAATGGTAAAAAACCTTGAACAGCGTATGTGGTTCAACAGTTATTTGTTCTCTTACTTTCTCCTTATTCTGAACGTTAGGTAATCTTTCCATTTTTTCAGAAGGCAATTAAAAAATGCAAAATTAGTCATAATAAGAATCAATCGCTATTGTAAATTAGAGGTACAGAAATAATAAAGGATTCAGAATAACAATATCTTGTAACAGCAAATCCACCTGCACATACAATTTGGGGAACTATGCTAAACAGGCATTCCTGAATGAGGTTTGTCTAAAGAGCAGATTGGACGGATTTGTAAATGCCTGTCCAAGTATCAGCCTAGTAGTCTTGGACATGCTTACAGTATTGTAGCACTGGTATGTGATCCAAAGTCTCCAATGTGCTTCACAGCTCCAATTTCTTAGCTAGGCAAACCTTCATTTTCTCTCTTGTTTTTATTACTCATTTGCTTTATAAACTGTCCTTTAACAGAAAATGCAAAGGTGAACCTAAGTTGTAGGATTCTGTACCAATCCACCACATCAGTAAGTTAGTTGGTGAACCATATTAAAAAGGGAATTGCCTGTCCAGCGTGGCTCAGTGGTTGAACATCGACCTATGAACCAGGAGGTCACGGTTCGATTCCTGGTCAGGACACATGCCTAGGTTGCAGGCACAATCCCCAGTGTGGGGCGTGCAGGAGGCAGCTGATTCTCTCTCATCATTGATGTTTCTATCTCTCTCCTTCTCCCTTCCTCTCTGAAATCAATAAAAATATATTTTAAAAAAGAAGCCACTTTGAGTCAGTCCAGTAGATATAAATCAGTGGGAACAGATAGCTGATATGCTGAATTCTAATAAATTCATTTGTTAAATTACTAATGAAATGAGTTTTACCTGCTGACAGAACAAGAGAGAGCATACAAAGAAAGTAAGTCAGCAGACAAGAAAAGGAATCTCGCACTTACCATCCACAGGCTTGACCTCAGCTGGCGCCGGCTCTTCCTGCCCTCCCATGCTGTTCTCTTTAATACTTTCTATTTCCCGCCAGAAATCCTCCATGGAGGCGCTGTCCATGGAGGCGCTGTCCACGGAGGCTTGTGAGTTGGTGCGGCTGAACGCAGGAGAGTGTAGGGATTCATTGGAGAGCATCCTGTTAATTCTTCGGCAGCGAGGAATGGATTTTCTGAGGAAAGAATATCTGTGAATTAAAATCAGTATCTTTTATGTCATAAATCACAAAATTCAATTCAGGTTTAAAATCAGTGAAGAAACGGAGTCAGTGTGAATGAGAGGGGTTTGAGGGGAAAATTTCCATTCAGTGGTGTCCTTTTTTAAAATCCTTTTCTAATTCATAATGACTCTGTGGCCATCAGGACTTACCATAAAAACACTTTGAAAATTTTCACACACTCAGAAAGTAGAAAGTTATTTGTATTAGTCAAAACATACATGGTCTGTCTCTGTAAGGGATCTAAGATGATGACAGAGGAGGTAAAAGGTTGACTGCTCACACCTATTAGGGTTGTCACAAAAAATAAACAAAAACAACAATGTTGATGAGAATGTGGAGAAACTGAAACTCCTGTGCATTGTTGGTAGGAATGTAAAATGGTATAGCTGTTGTCGAAAACAATATGGAGGCTCCTAAAAATTTTGAACATAGAATTACTATATGATCCAGCAATTCTATTTCTGGGTAAAAGGACAAAAGAATTGAAAGCAGGGTCTCAAAGACAGTTTTTGTAAGTCCATGTTCATAGCAGCATTATTTGCAAAAACCACAAGGTATAAACAACCCAAATGGCTGTCATTGAATGAATGGATAAAAAAAATATGGCATCTAATACAAACAATTCAGCATTAAAAAGGAAAGAAATTCTGCTCCATGCTACAACATTAATGAAACTTGAAGCCTTTATGCTAAGTGAAATAAGCCAGGCACAATAAGACAATACTAGAAACTCCACTTAGATGAGATTCCTAGCGTAGTCAAATTCATAGAGGCAGAAAGTAGAACGGTGGTTCCCAGGGTTGGGGGAGGAGGGGATGGGTAGTTGCTTAATGAGTACCAAGTTTTATTTTCTCAAGATGAAACTAGTTCTGGAGTTGGACGGTGGAGATGGTTGTGCAACAATGTGAATGTACTTAATACAAGCTTAAAATAATTAAGATGGTAAATTTTATCTCATGTGTTCTTTACCAGAATTTTTTAATTGAAAACAAATTTTTATGTTGCCTTTTGAGATAATGAGATAGTGATAGGAAATAATATATAATATTTAATGGAAAACCCTTGCCCTAGCCAGTTTGGCTCAGTGGATAGAGTGTCAGCCTGTGGACTGAAGGGTCCCAGGTTCGATTCTGGTCAAGGGCACATACCTCGGTTGCAGGCTCAATCTCCGGCCCTGGTCGGGGCACATGCAGAAGGCAACCAATTGATGTGTCTCTCTTACATCAATGTTTCTCTCTCTGCCTTTCTCTGTCTTCCACTCTCTCTGAAAAGTCAATGGGAAAATATCCTCTGGTGAGGATTAAAAACAAAAAACAGCCCTAACCGGTTTGGCTCAGTGGATAGAGCGTCGGCCTACAGACTGAAAGGTCCCAGGTTCGATACTGGTCAAGGGCATGTACCTTGGTTGCGGGCACATCCCCAGTAGGGGGTGTGCAGGAGGCTGCTGATTGATGTTTCTCTCTCACCGATGTTTCTAACTCTCTATCCCTCTCCCTTCCTCTGTGTAAAAAAATCAATAAAATATATTTTTTAAAAACACACACACACACAAACACACACACACACACACACACAAGAAACCTAGGGAAGTGGGACATCAACCTGTAGCACAGAGACCCCTGAACAGTTCAGGGAGAACTGAATCACCACCTGCATAGGTAGAGGGATCCTACTGGGGTGAGGAGGCAAAGGGTATACTCAGAAGACATTATCATAAAACTGCTGAGGGCTGGGGGAACAGACATGAAATACAGATCATGAGTATCTGAGTAACACGCTGGTTTCATCTGAGACAATCCACCTAAAGAATGCTTTAATTGCAATGATCAACTATTCTTTTTTGGCAAAGTACACAGACAGCATTTTTTGGATAAGCACATTTGGAAGAGTTCTCACTTTCTTAGTTAAGGATACAAATATTTCCTCCTTCATCGCAGGGAGTAGAGACCATGACCTTCCATTTTTGAAGCATCACATACTAGTAATTGTGATCCTCAGGCTCATCCAACACTTCGATGAGCTTTAATTTGGCGTTGCATACCTCTCCATATTAGGATAAATAGAGTCTAAGCTTTGTCAGCTGTTTGTATTTTTTTTTAATTTCATAACAATTCCAGGAAAACATTACATGAAAACAGAATACAAATGTATTACAGAGCAATTATTTTTGGGAAAAACACCATTAGGTTTAAGATTAGATTTTAACTTCATGCTAATTACCATAACTTCAAAGTGGCATTTAAAAATACATTTTATTATTGTATTTTCCTCAATTATCTTTTAAGGAATAAATTGTATTCTATTTTAATGATTACTGGAGATCTAGGTGGCTAACTGAGCACACATTTTTAAAAAACAGCCATTTCTACAGAGGAGCCTCTCATTCAAGCTGCACTTCAGGGAGAAGCCAGCACTGAACTACCTGCCTCTGCACTAAACTGTCTGCCCGCACTATGTTCCTGCCATTGGAGCCAGCCTTCAAAAAGGAGTTCCTGGAATCCTAGACCCAGTCTGTTCCTACCCAATCGGAGCTGTGCAGCTATATCCCCATCAGATTTTTCACCAACCAATCAGAGCAGCTCCTTTATAACCAATCAGGTCAGTGCCTTTTGGACCAATCAAACTATAAAAATTTGGAGTCCTCATTTACATGAGGACACACCAATTGGAGACTAGGGGTGGGGGTTTCTGTCTATATAAGTCAGCTCCCCTCTGGCTCTTGAGAGTGAACTTTCCCTTTCCACCAAAGACTTCAGACTTCATTGTCTTGGCTGGAGACAAAACACCAAAGATGTCTTGCTGAACCACAGCAGGATAGACCAGTGCAGGGAAGAGCAGGCCAGAGAAGAGCAGATCAGACTCAGTGCAGGGCAGAGCAGAGGGGTCTTGCAGGAGAGGGGCCTGACCTCAGGGCCACCTTGCCCAGGGCTGCCTCACCCCAGGGCCTCCTAACAGCAGCTCTGTTTTCACAGCCCTGCTGTATCACAATTGAGCTGTCCCATAGCCTTGCTGTTTTCACAGCCCTACTCTGTAACAATTGAGCTGTTGCACTGAACAAAGTTTCCTTCTTCAACACACTCCAAACTGGGGATTCCTATTGGTGTTGAATTGGTGCCAACGACCTTTAGTTGACCCTAGTGATAGAGGAGCCAGAATTTAAATTCAAGCCTTTTCCATGTTGTCCAAATGTCTTCCCCACAGTAATCTTTCTTACTTTCGTAAGTCCCCTCAGATATTTGTATATCTGCATATAGCTATACATATTTTTATTCCAGAGAAAGAATATAGAGATTTAGAGGGAAAACTCTGAAGCCAGCCAGTCCAGGTTTAAATACAGGCTCTGCCACTTCCAAGATCTATGACCTAGAACATGCTATTGAATCTCTGTGCCTCCATTTCTTAATCGATAAAATACGAATGCAAAGTGGTTGTTGCAAGGTAGTTTTATTTACTTGCAGCAAGGAGACATATTCAAAGCTGTCTCCCCAAAGGAAGGCTTAGCCTTTGCTTATATACACTATTTAGTCAATTACATATTGATTTCTTCTTTGCAGTTGACTCACTTATTTGGTTGAGTTCCTGTCAAGCGCTTCCTGTTTCCATCTGCATCTACAAAATACTGTGCTATATTTTAATGTTTAGCAAGAATAGCATTTAGTAATAACATTTAGAACTGGTCAGACCTTGAGAGCCTTGTCCTATCTAACAGAAATATTAATCAGCCCTTGCTGGCGTTGCTCAGTGGTTAGAGTGCCAGCCTTCACACTGGAGGGTCGCTGGTTTGATTCCTGATCAAGGGCATGTACCTGGGTTGCCCTTTCAATCCCTGTTCCCTGTCGGTATGTGTGTGGGACGCAACCAATCGATGTGTCTTTCACATCAATGCTTCTTTCTCTTCTCTCTCTTTCTCTCCACCCACCCCCCTCCTTTCCACTCTCTCTAAAAATCAATGGAAAAAATATCCTCATTCCTCAGGTGAGAAGTAATAATATATACATATATTAATCATATACTATACTTCATGGAGTTATTATAAGGACTAAGTGAGTTAATATACTTAAAATGCATTGCATATAGTAAACCCATGGGTTAAGTGATAGCTGTATTTGTTAGCATGCTCATAGGATTTAGGATCAGGCTATAACAGGTGTTGGAATATCTCAGGGGCACTAACATATGACTAGAATGTAAAGAGATAAATAAAACTAGATCAATCAGAACTCCTCTCTGACCCACCATCATTCTCAAGGCTTGTTTGCCCAACTCCCTTAGGCCAATGTGGACATCGGACACAATTCTGGCCAAAGTCAATAAGAACTATTCCTCTCCATGGTTTCAGCAAAATCATATTTTTCTTGTTATAGGTGCTATTCCCTTCTCTTCCTCCTTCTCCTTTATTAAAATGTGGACAAAATGACTGGTGCATCTGCAGCCATCTTGCAACTATGAGATAAAAAACAAGAAAATTACAGTTATCAGCCTTAAGTCTCAGAAATAATGTGAAATGCTGCCTATCTCTGTACTTCCAAAAATGTGAGAAAATAAACTCTTGTTTTTAAAAACTAATCTTTGTTGTTGCTATTGTTACTTGCAGCCAAAATAGTTCTTAACTGATATAATTGAAAAAATATTTAAGTCATTTGGGGTGAGGTGACATAAGACACCTTCTCTACCACACTAAGAGGAATATTTAAATAAAACTAAACTGTCAATAATAACCTGCTTCCCAAAGGAAGGTGAGGTCTAATGTAATGCTTTTCTATTTTATAGCCTGCCCAATTATGAGCCTAACCCCAGGTCTCAGTCTGGCCTTGATCCCTATACTACAGAGTTAAGCTTCATGGTGAAGACATACCTGTCTAAATATACAGGAAATACATTCACATTGCTCTCCAATCTAACATATTCCAAGAGTTTTAGGAAGAATACACCTAAAACCAATGGTTTCCCCTTCCCTATCTGAAAGAAGATAAGAACATAATTCTTCATTGTCAGTATCTTTGAATGATGCTGGTGCCAGCACAGAGTGGAATGGTGTTAGGTACTGACTAGCCGGGCTCTTGCAAGACAAATCGCTTGCTCTCTGAAAAAGGCCTGGGCACAGCCCCAGTAATGCAGCTGTTTGCCTTCTTAGCTTCCTCGGGAGGCCATTCAGATAAAGTAAGAGGACAAATCCTTTGTTTTTATGCTCTGGCTTCTCAGGAATCTTTGGATTCTAACATGCATATAAACAAGCTTAAGTTGGATGTCTTGCAAAAGCACTTGAAAGGCAATGGTGATAAAAGGAAGTTATAGCGTCAGAGTAATAGAAGCCAGAACAGAGAGGAGAGGAGGTCCCCCCTTTCTTTCTCAGGCTCCCTGGCTGTGCCTTTCAATATCATTCTGGTGTCCTCTCATGCTCATCCTGCCACTCGCCATCCAAGTTTTCTGTTCCTTTCCTGGCCTGCCTCACCCTCTTAAGGAACAAGAGAAAGCTGGTATTCCATCAGGAGGTAAACAGGTATGTCTCTGTTGGCAGTAAAGGATACAGAAAAATGTGTTTGTAGATTAGGGGGAGGCTTAAAACAGCAAACAAATCTCATTCATTCAACAAGGAACATTCTAAGTGGTTTTAAAAGCTGGAGTGTTTTGTGTTTTTTTGTGTGTGGTTTTGTGTTTTGTTTTGGTTTTTTTGACCAATTGAAGTTCACATCAGCAATTAAATTCTTATGTATCTATGTATCACCCTGAGTACAAGCACTTTGCTAGAAATGGGGAATGCCGCGATGAAGGATGAACGAAAGAGCAATTTCAACCATTATACACTCAAACCCAGTGATTTACAAAGGAGGAGGCTCAAACGGGCAGCAAGCTCTTTTGTAAAAGAGAATGACAGAATCTTTCCCTGGGGCTGGGGAGAAGACAGCATGCTTTTCTGTACTTCTAGCTATGAGAGCAAAGCAACTACATCTGCTTAACTCAAAGTAATCTAAGCTATATTCAGTTTACTGACCTACCAAAGAAAATGAGATTAAATGAAATCAATGTTTGTATAGTTAGCACATAATTAAAATATACTAATTATATGTCAAAAATAAAAATATGATCTGTTTCTTAAATTCTCCCTACTTTGCCTGAAGGGAGGGGGAATGGAGAGTGGACCCTAATGGGTATCGAGTTGCTTTTTGGAGATGAACATGTTCTGGAATTAGTGGTGATGGTATCACCACTTTGTGGATATACTAAAACAAAACAAAACAAACAAACAAAAAAACCCTACTGAATTATACACTTTAAAAGAATGAACTTTATATTATGTGAAGTATATCTCAAAAAATACTTCATCAGAAAAAATTGCCATTTTAAATTTTTTAAAAGATTTTGATAATTAAAAGTGCTTTGATACTGAAAACACCAAATAGTGGTAAGGAAGTAGAACAACAGAAATTCTCAATCATTGCTGGTGGGGATGCAAAATGGTACAGCCACTTTTGAAGACAGTTTGGCGGTTTCATACAAAACTAAACATACACTTATCATACAATTCAGCAATTTACCCAAAGGATTTAAAAACTTCGGTTCAATGTTTAAAACAGCTTTATTCATAGTTGGCAAAACCAGGAAGCAATTCAGATGTTCTTGCCCTGACAGGTGTTGCTCAGTGCTTAGAGCACTGGCCCTTGCACCAAAAGGTCTCAGGTTTGAGTCCAGGTCAAGGACACATACCTGGATTATGGGTTTGCTTCTCACCCCAGGTCGGGGCATGTGCAGGAAGCAACCAGTCAATGTGTCTCTCTCAAATTGGTGTTTCTCCCTCTCTCTCTCTCTCTCTCTTTTTCCCTTACCCCCTCATTCCCTTCCACTCTCTCTGAAAAGCAATAGAAAATATATTCTCAGGTGAGGATTAACAAAAACAAAATAAAACAATAAGAAAGATGTTCTTCAATAGGTGAATGGATAAACTCTGGTTCAATAAAATTAATAAACCTCTATCCAGATATGTTAAGGAAAAAAAGGGAGACAACGCAAATTAGCAATATCAAGATGGAAAGAGGTTACATCACTACACATTTGACAGATATCTACACTAATAAAAGACAAAGATGCTAATTGACTGTACCTTCGCTATGCCCTAAGTCACTCCCACCATCCAATCAGAGTGACTATATGCAAATTAACCCAACCAAGATGGCGGCTGGCAGCCACAGAGCTGGAGCAAGCAGGAGGCTTGGTTGCCGGGCGATGAAGGAAGCCAAGCTTCCCGCCTGCTCTGAGCCAGCTGTGGCTTCCGCAAAAGGTAACAAAGTTTCAATTATAGAAGACAAATAAATCCCAGATACCTGCTTCCAGCCAGCCTCCACTGGGAGCTTGGGTGACTGGGGGCTGTGGCCAGCCTGCAAACAGCCATCAGCCCTTCACTCAGGCTGGCCAGGAACTCCTATATAATAAAAGGGTAATATGCAAATTGACCCTAACAGCAGAACCACTGGGAATGACTGGTCACTATGACACACACTGACCACCAGGGGGCATATGCTCAATGCAGGAGCTGTCCCCTGGTGGTCGGTGCGCTCCCACAGGGGGAGCTCTGCTCAGCCACAAGCCAGGCTGATGGCTTCTAGTACAGCAGTGGTGGTGGGATCCTCTCCCGCCTCCTCAGCAGCACTTAGAATGTCCGACTGCAGCTTAGGCCTGCTCCCTGCTGGCAAGTGGACATCCCCTGAGGGTTCCCGGGCTGCCAGAGGGATGTCTGACTGCCAATTTAGGTCCAATCCCCCAGAGAATGGGCCTAAGCCAGCAGGTGGTCATCCCCCTAGGGGTCCCAGACTGCGAGAGGGCATAGGCCGGGCTGAGGGATCCTCCTGAGGGGCATAAATTTTGTGCACTGAGCCTCTAGTCTATAATAATAAAAGCATAATATGCAAATTGACTGAACGGCCAAACAGCGGAAAGTCCGACCATCTGACCATCTGGACGACCACGCTATGACACCTACTGGTGCCAGGTCAGCCAAGGCAGGTGCGATGCAATTGGTCGGGGACCCCATGATCGCCGTGCAGAGGGAGGCCCAGGCCACTGACCAGAGGGCTGCGGCGGGCTGTGGCAGGTAGCCTGGGCCTCCCTCTGCGGGAGCGATCAATCACGGGGCCCCAGCCAGGTGGGAAGGTCTATCTCTTTGGGGCGATCGATTGCGGAGCCCCGGCTGGGTGGGCAGGAACTAAATCTGTGGGGCGATCGATCGCTGAGCCCCATGATCCATTGCCCCACAGAGGGAGGCCCAGGCTACTTGGCCTGCGGTGCTGCAGTGGGTGGGCAGGGCCTCCCTCTGCGGGGCGATCAGTCTGTGAGAGGGTACAGGCCAGGCTGAGGGACCCCCACCCCTGAGTGCAAGAATTTTGTGCCTCTAGTTAAAATATAATATAGGGATATTATAAACTTTATGCCAGTAAGTCCAACAACTTAGGTGTAAAGGACAAATTTCTTATAAGATAGAACCTACCAAAGCTCACTCAAGAAGAAATAGGTAACCTGAGTAGCCCTATATCTATTAAAGAAATTGAAATTGAGTTAAACACCCTGTCAGAAGAATACTTCAAACCCAGATTGCTTCACCAAACATTTAAAGGAGAGATAATACCAATCCTGCATAAACTTTTCCAGAAAATTAAAGAGGTGGAAACATTTACTAGCTAATATATGAGACTACCATTACCTGAATACCAGAAAGAGATAGCCACCATAAGAAAGGAAAAGCACCACCAATGCCCCCACGTATGTAGGTGCAAACATTCTTAACACATTTTAGCCAATCAGGTCCAAGAATACATAAAAAGGATAATACATCATAACCAAGTGAGTTTATCCTGGGACAGCAAGGATGAGTTAACATTTGAAAATTGTTGATTTATTTAATTCATCAAAGTCATCATCGTTTAAGTCATATATTAGCAGTAAAAAATAAAAACCACACAATTGCCACAACAGATACAGAAAATGTTATTTGACAAAATCCAGCATCCATTCCTGTAAAACAAAACAACCCTCCTAGAGAATTAGTAGTAGAAGAGAATTACCTCAACGTGTAAAGGGCATCTAAGAAAAAAAGATCAGCTAATACTATATTTAATGGTAAATGACTGAATCTTTGCCCCCAAGCTCAAGAACAAGACCTGAATAACTGTGTTCACCACTTTTATGCAACATCGTAGTGGAGATTCTAACCAGTGCAATCAGGCAAGAAAAAGACAAAAAAAGGCAGCCAGATTGGAAAGAAAGAATTAAGGTATCTCTATATGCAGAAATGATCATCTATGTAGAAAATCCTACACAATCTAGGAAAAAACTACTAAAACTAATAAATAAGTTCAGCAAGGTTATAAGATAAAGATCAATATACAAAAGCAGTTGTATTTCTATATACTAACAGTGAACACTTAGAAGTCAACATTGAAAAGAAATACCATTCACAATAGCATTAAATATGTAAACTATTTAGGAGAATTAATCTGATAAAAGATGGGCAAGACCTGTATACTGAAAACTATAAACATTGCTGAGAGAAATTAAAGAAGGCCTAAATAAATAGAGATATGTAACTTGGTCATGGATTGGAAGATTCAACACTTCAAAATATCAATCTCAAAAATTCAATTCTCCCCATACTGATCTATAGATTTAATGTGATCCTAATAAAAAGCCCAGCAAGCTTTCTTTCTAGAAGCTGACAAGTTTTCTTTTTTTTTTTTTTTAGCTTACAAGTTTTCTAAAGTTCATATGGAAATACAAAGAACCTAGAACATCCAAAACAAATGTGAAAGAAAAAGAAAATCATAATACATATCTAAACTCAAGATTTATTTATAAAGCTACAGGAGAAAGCAATACAGTAATGTAAACAAATAGATACACAAATCAATGAAATAAAATACAGTCCAAAAATATATCCACACATATGTTGTCAACTGGTTTTCAACAACGGTACAAAGGCAATTCAGTGAGGAAATAATTTTTTCAATAAATAGTGTTGGAACAACTGACTATCAATATGCAGAAATAATAATAATAAATGAACTTCAGACCACATACAAAAACTAACTGAAAACGGATCACAGATCTAAATGTAAAACCTAAAACCTCTTAAAATTTCTAGAAGAAAACAGGAGAAAATTTTTATGACCTTGGGTTAGGTGAAGATTTCAAAGATAAGACACAAAAGGCATGATCCTTAAAGTAAAACATTTATAAAATGGATTTAAAACCTGCTCTTCAAAGACACCATTAAAAGAATGAAAACATAAGTCATACTGCAAATCATGTATCTGATTAGACACTTGTATATGGAATATTTTAAGAACTTTCAAAATTCCATAATAATGAAACCTGACTTTTTTAAATGGGCTAAATATTTGAACACTTCACCAAAAAATAAAATTGGGGAGAAAAGAGGTGAAGTATAAACTAAGAATGAAAGTAAGTAAAAATGGGCTAAATATTTGAACACTTCACCAAAAAAATAAAACTGATTGGGGGAAAAAGAGGTGAAGTATAAACTAAGAATGAAAGTAAGTACCACTTACTCTAAGATACTATCCCTGTTCTTACCACATAAAAATGATCTGCCAACGTATGCCATTTACCATCATGTATTACAAGGACTTGAAGATATGACTCACCTCAACTATTCGATTTTAAACTACTTGATATTAGAAATTACAAGATTTATTTTGACATCTCTCAGACTATCATTGATCCTGGCATGATGCCTGCTTCATATGAGTAACTACTAAATGCATAAAGATGAATAATGGTCGGTATAGATAGATCCTTTCTTTCCTTTTTTTAAAATATATTTTTATTGATGTCGGAGAGGAAGGAAGAGAGAGAGAGATAGAAACATCAATGATGAGAGAGAATCATTGATTGGCTGCCTCCTGCATGCCCCCTACTGGGAATCATCGAGCCCACCCAAGCATGTGCCCTTGACCAGACTCGAACCTGAGACCCTTTAGTCCACAGGCCGACACTCTATCCACTGAGCCAAACCACCTAGGGCAATAGATCCTTTCTTAAGTGACTGTTGTATCAAAAAACATGTTTCAGAAAATGATTTTATAGGTTTAATAATTTTATAATTTCTTTTTAATGTGTTGTAGAAAAATTTGAATTTTATTAAACAAAATAAAAATCTATCTTCTTCCTCCTTCCAAATTTAATGATTTTCCCTTAAATGCAAGTTTCCACTAAAAGAAAACACACACACACACAACAAAACAAAACAAAACAAAACCCAACAACTTGTTTTTAAAAACCTGAAGTTAATAACTGTTCTCTAATTTCCTTTCTCTCACAGACCTCCAAATTGTGGAAATTGGTTCCAGGCAGTGCCAGCTCCAAAAAGATAACAAAGGTATGCTATTTTGGAAAAGAAAAGGAAACAGAAGACTAGAGGGAGGGAGAGAGGGAGGGGGAAGAAATACCACATAATCTTTTATGGAAATTCAAAGTCCTTAAGTTGTATGCACTGTCCCAGAGACAACTGCCTGGGCGTCTGGCCTCAGACAGCACTCGGAAGCAAGGGAGACAGATGCCTGGCGAGCAGAGCATCCGGAAGGCAGGGATCTGTGAGTTGACAGCCATCTTTTATTTTCCTTTTTTCAAAATGACACAGAACAAACTCCAAAAAGCATCAAAGTGATTTAGGCTATTTTCCATTTCTAAAAATCTTGCTTTAGGTGGGGCACATGGCCATCTTCCACAAAGGACATATTTTGAAAGTGGATACATCTTGCCACCAAAAGTTACCCTTGCACACACCTGAAGGGTAGCAAACCAACAGGCAGAGACCAATCAGGCACCCAAAGCCTATTTATTTTCAAAAAATATTTCACCATAAACACATAAAAAATTTTCCCCTCTGGTGAGCTCTTAAGTCTGCCTAGATAAACCTTATCTTAAGGTCATCATCAGTTTCCAGAACTCTCTACCAACCAGCCACCCTGGCTAATGTTTGTTTCTCATTTTCCATGCGCTATTTAATTAAAACTTTTATATTACTTTTGAATGAAACATAAAATCACAGAAGTGTGTGTGAGAGTGTGTGTGCGCGTGTGAAAAGGAGAAGGAAACACAAATAGGCGTTTTACCCACAGGGGACTATGCCCCTTTTATTTCCAAAGGTCTGGTAGACTTTTGTTAAATAAGTACACTTGGCAATCTCATTATTTATAAGACCTATAAGGATGTTGTAATGAGGTATTTTTGGAAAAAGAAAACTGAGTTGAACTTAACAGAATTCAGAGGGGGAGGGAGAGAGAGAGAGAGAGATTAATTTTAAAAAGAGTTCAGTGACTTGGTTACCCACTGAATTTCTTTGCCTGCACGAACACCTAACTTTTTCTGAAGAAATGACTAACATGTTGAATATAAACTGTTGTATTCAAATAACTAGATACTGATTTAGGATAAAGAAGATCTGAGTATCTTTGAAGGCAAAGGGCAAGAAGCTTTTTGAAAAGGAGAGACTGATTTGGGGGTATGGAGTATGGGGGTACCAAGCAGGGCTGCCAAGAGAGTGGGAAGATAGAGGTTTAAACTTCGCAGAAGTCCTGTTTTACCAGTCAGGGATAAAGAGAGAAAAGGTGAAGATTTGTAATGGAGAAAAGCAAGCCCCATGTGCTCTTGATATTCCCTTAAAAAATGCATCCCTGGTGGGTGTTTCTCAGTGGTCAGAGCATCAGCCTGTGCACCAAAGGGTGGCAGGTTCGATTCCCAGTCAAAGGCATGTACCTGGATTGCAGATTCCATCCCCGGCCTGGTTGGGGCATGTGCGGGAGGCAACCAATCGATGTGTCTCTCTGAAATCGATGCCTCTCTCTCTCTCCCTTACACTCTCTCTAAAAATCCATGAAAAAAAATCCTTGGGTGAGGATTAACAACAACAACTCCCCCTCCCTCCCTTATACTCTCTCTAAAAATCCATGAAAAAAAATCCTTGCGTGAGGATTAACAACAACAACAAAATGTAGATATGCATGTGTGTGCATCCTCTGTTACCATCTACTGAGACCTGCCCAGTGAGTCCTGTCCAGGAGACCTGCTGGCTGTCTACTAGGGCCTGCTGCTCTTGGTGGGTGCCTGGACATTTCTAAGAGTTATTAAATATCTGTAACATCACCCTGGCATGCTGTATATGGTTTATTAAGCATTTCTATCTATCCATTTACCAGACTGTCCAAGTATAGGAAAAGCCTATAGGCCTTAGATATAACAATCTGGCTTTGCCACCTGCCATAATTTAAATTTAGACTCCAAGGCAGCCCATGAAGTGTAATGGTATAACTTTACTTGGCTATATGTTTTCAAACCTTCCTTAGGAAGTCCCAGGCTGTGGCCTGTATACCACAGGTGTTTAGGGAGGTTCAACCTCTAAATATCTGGTCACCCTTTTTGTAAATGGTAACTAGGCCCCCCAGTGCCTCCTTTCACCTTTAGGGCTGGGCTATTCCAAGCTAGCCCAGTAAGAAGGTGGCATGTGACCTGGAGCTGGGGTCAGTGAACTACCATGGACAAATCCAGTCTGCGCTGGCTTTTTGATAAGCTGGCTTTACTGACATAGAGCCACTTCCACTTGTGTAAGTACAGCCCACAGGCGCATTCATGCTGCAGCGGCAGAGCTGGATAGATGTAACCGATCCCATGAGCCACAAAGCAGAAAGTATGTACATGCCTTTTACAGGAAGTTTGCTGACTCCTGGCCCACAGAAAAAGAATGTGGGAGTGGGCTGCTGCTGTGTGCCTACCTAGGACACGTCTAGAGAAATCCGCTCTCTCCTCCAGATCAAGGGAACACACTGTTTCCTGAGGAGCAATGGCTGTTAGAATAACAGCCTCCCTATTTTTCCACCAGGACCACTAAGAAGCTCTAAGATTCGACTCTCCTTGCTGGACCGCAGGAAGAATGGAGGCTCATTCAGAACTTGCTCACGCTGTTTTCATACCCCGAGCCTGAATCTTTGTATAAAGGTCACTCCTCCAGAGAGAACAATGCTCTGAGTTCCACTCCCAGGCTTAGAAAATTAGCCTTTAAAAAAACAAATGTGCAGGAGAACACTCTAATGGCAATCTGTGAAAATAAAAGTTCAGTGTTTCAGGTGACTTCTCCAGATAGTTTAACAGTATTTAATCTGCCTTCATGCACCTAGGAAAAACTGTAATTGAAAAATTAAATTGATCATGTGATTTTTAAAATTCCAAGGTTCAAGATTTGTTGTGGGGACAAAAAGCAGGATCTGAAATAAAGGCTTTCGACCCTTTAGTGAATCTAAACAATGTACAAGAAAAACGGAAAGCCACTGGGAATTTTTAATATCACAAGTTAAGAAGACAATGCACTTTAAAAATAAAAGTGTTGGAGCATAGCTATGTCCTGGGAGGCACAGAACAGCAACAGACAGGAAAGGATCAAGTTCCCCCTGCAGGGACTGGTCAGGTCCCAGACCCCTCTGCAACTCACGGGAATGTTGCCCCATTTTCCTATTACATGCCAAAGATCAATGAGCTGATTTTAAAAAGTGACAATTTCTCTAATATTTCTGAAGTCAGGATGAAACATTAATGAAAAACCACTGCAACTCACTTACTTCATTGTGAAGAAAAAAATGGATTCAGACAAAACTAGTTAGACTATTATGAAGCTGAGTAAGTGGGGAGGACCAGAGGGAGTTAGGAGAAGATGTTTATCATGTGGAGGGAGATATGCTGTAGAAAACATAGAACCAACTTGGCAGCTATTTTAAGCACAATTTTCTGTGTATCTATTTTACAATGCCATAAATCTGGAATTGCACATCATACACATTCTCTCAAAGGAAATATTATTGAACACTGAGTGGGGAAACAACTTAATAGTGTTTATCTGATATTCCTATTTTCCCTAACTGAAAATGAATAAAGAGTTAATATTTACAAAGTATAACCTCTCTCTCCCCTTCATATCCATTGCATGAATGACCGAACAGAGCCTTGAACAAGTAATCCAACATACTCTCATACTGATGAGTGACTTTGGGTGTAAAACTTTCCATTTATATTGTGAATTATATTTTCGGATATACTTCTTGATTACCCTTAATGTTCTTTTGGAAGCCAATATACATCCCTCACGGTTGAAAACAAACAAACTTATCATCTTTTAAATGCCACTGCCAAGAAACAAATACTGTGTTTTACAATTCACAATATGACTTCACATGGAACTGAGGTGGGGGAAGAAAGGAGAGTAGGAAAGGACATTTAAACAGTTTCCTAAAAATCACTGCAATTCCTTTTCTCTTTCACTGAGAACATAACCTTCAGAGGTCTATATTTAATTTTCTTCCAGACCTTTCTATCTATTCCAAATGTGTTCATTTCTTTTGGGCATGGGAAAATACAAAGAAGAGAAAATAAACATTATATATATATGTTTATTTTATATATATTTTACATTATATATATATATGTTTATTTTCTCTTCTTTGTATTTTCCCATGCCCAAAAGAAATAGAGAGAGAGAGAGAGCACAACCATGAACTGAATACCTATAATAACAGTTAAAGAAATATTGGTGGAGCAACCTTCCTCATTTGTCCTAATTTTGAGTATAAGAAACCTTATCTACTCTTACATGCCAAGGTGTTCCAGGGTAATCATGATCCATAACAACTATGGACCTTATATTTTATAGCATTTTAGATTTATCAGGCCTCATAACTATTTTAAGTGGGAAGAAATGGAAGCTCCAGGTGTTAACTAACTTGCCCATGGTCACATGACTTAAACTGAAATAGTCTTTTGGGAAGAAATGTAGAGAGTTTTTGTATCCAGATGGTCAGTATAAATACCACACAAATCACCCAGACTAACTAAGGTGTTTCTTTCAAGATCCTCTTTATGTTCTGCTAAATGTTTAAAATACAAATTATAACCAGGTGATTATGAACATCAGCCTGGATGCAGCTGTAAGGGAACGGACTTTGCTTATATGTGGGCTGGAAACTGGCTAGATTAGAGCCATTGCTAAGGGGGACCTGCCACACTTGTATGTCTAATGAATTAACGTAAGAATGTATAGTTGAAAGAGGAAGGAAGGGATTGCAGAAATATTTGTAAAAACAGTGGAAAAACTCTATCATCTGATTAGGGAGGGAGAAACATAGAGATCACAGAGGTCACAATTATTACACCATTACGTTAGCCCCCTTCACTTCTTGTTTAGCCTGAGCTCTAAAGACTAAAGGACCCCAAGGAGGGGTGTGTGACACTGTGAACCCATGCCTCTCTCTTGGACTGTGTCACTCTACAAGGAGTGCTCTGGAATGCTGTGGGAGAGCTCTTTGATTGTTGGGACAACTAGGGGCCTTGCTGGAATTTAATTGGCAGGCCCAGGAATGCTAAGAGTCCTACACTGCAGTGGACCGTCCTGTGCCAAGAAAGGATTGTCCAGTGTCACACCTGATTTTCAAATACCCTGGTGGACAGTCACCACAGGTGAGAGACCTGTTTATAAGTTTCGGAACTTAGAGCCTGATTGACCCTAACTTTAATAGAAAGTATTTTTTATGCACAGAATTTTCCAGCAACACTAATATAATGTAAGTTGAGAGAAAACTATGCTTTGTTTTGTGCAAATATTTGCCATTCTGGAAATTCAGGTCATGTGCAGCAATACTGCAATACAGATCGTATGGACCAGACTATTGGCAGCATCCCATTCATGTAATTCTGCACAGTAGAGCAACCATCGGACTCCTTCATCCTGTCGTCTTCTTTACTCATTTCCCAGAGTTTACATATGGAGATACTTATTCTCTATACTTTCATTTTATTTTTTCACTTATGTTAGGTTAAAGCTGGGACATTATATTGATTTTTTTAACTGTGTGCATTGGTAGGTTATACTCTCTATACATTTTATTTGGGATGGTAAAGGTGACAGTGTGTCTGGTAGGACTGAGAGCCAGGGCTGTGGACCATTCTTTCTTTTTCTGGATAATCTCTCACTCATGGCCTAGGTACTAGTAACTATGCTATCGCCTGGTATTCCTGAACACTCTTTCTTCATCTATTTCATCTGTATCCAACTCTTAAAAGCAGCAGTGTTCCCCATAGTTTCATCCCCACCTAAGTTTAATCCTCACAGGAGGATATTTTTCCATTTATTTTTAGAAAGAGTAGAAGGGAGGGGGAGAGACAGAGAGAGACTTCGATGTGAGAGAGATAACTCTATTTTTACTGATTTATCTCTCCCTCTTACTTCTTGGACTTTGACTAATACTTATTGGCCAAATTGCTCCCACCTCTTTTGCTGAATTTCACTCCACATTTTCATTTGTCACTGTATAGTACTTAGACATTCTACCAGTGCAGTATCTCAAATGAAGCAAGTCCAAAACAGAACACATTATCTTCCATGCAAAGTCTGCTCTACCACTATCTTTTATTTTCTTGGTTAGTGATGATATAATTTAACAAGTCTGACAAATTATAAAACTTAAATCATTTTAGATTAATTCATCAGTTTTTACTTTAGCAAAGCAATTGTTCACCACATCCAACCAAACTATCCAATATCTTGAATATTTCTAAAATCTATCTAAAGCACAAATGTTTACACTTTTTCTGAAATATAATACAGCAGTATTGAAATCTTAATGTTAAGTGTGGTTTAACTCATTAATTTTACTTAAGCTATACAGCCTATGAAAAGCATCATTTTAGACAATTTTAGGCACAAAGATGTTAAATATAAGATTTTTATGAAAACTTGGAAACAACCAAATAAGGGAACAGTTTGGTATTTTTACTGTGCATCCATACAAAAAGCCATTAAATTTGCTAATGGAGTGTCTTTATAATAATAACTGCTTTTCATAGCGTTAAATTAAAATATCAAGATCTAAAATTATCTTAACCATATGAAACGTGCAGGAGAAAATAACTGGAATGAAGCATTATTGGTGGTTATCTCTGGTAATAGGATGATAGATTATTTGTATTTTCCTCTTAGTATTTTTTTTTCTTCCAGACTTTCCACAGTGCTCATGGTTTTCCTACAAATAATTAGTTTAAGTCCTTTTCAGGTCTTGTCAATCATGCCTGTACCACAGGTCAGCCTCCTAAGGCACTTTTCTTGCTTCCTGCATCCTTTCCCTTCATTCCTCCTCCATGCTGCTATGGGTGAATTTTTCAAATTGTAGATGCTTATGGAGTTCCCTTTCTACTGGCTCCCTACCATGCAAAGGTCAAGCAGCACACACGTCAGCATGCCATAGAAAGGTCAGACAACTTCTCTCCCAAGTCTGTTTTTTCAGCCTCATCCCCTGCAATTTCTCACCAACAAAGAGGCCTTGCCACCTTTGCCTGAACAAGCCATGGACTATGGCATGTTCTGGAAGGCAGTTTTCTTTGATAGGAATGTCCTTTCCCCACTTTGCTGCCAGATCAAGTCACATATTTATCCTTAAGAGTCATCCCCTGCAATTTCTCACCAACAGAGACCTTGCCACCTTTGCCTGAACAAGCCATGGACTGTGGCATGTTCTAGAAGGCAGTTTTCTTTGACAGGAATGTCCTTTCCCCCCTTTGCTGCCAGATCAAGTCACATATTTATCCTTAAGACTCAATTCAAATGCCATAGCCTCTCTGAAGCATTTGCTGACAAAGTTAGGAGCCACTTACACTCTCCTCCCAAACACTGTTGTGGATACTCTCATGTTTATCTCTTGATATAAGAGAACTATAGCCACTAGAATTCCTCTTCTTGGGAAAATACTCTATCTTAGTAATTGTTTGCATATTTTTTTAATCCTCACTGGAGGATATTTTTCCATTTATTTGTTGTGGATACTCTAATGTTTATCTCCTGATATAAGAGAACTATAGCCACTAGAATTCCTCTCCTTGGGAAAATACTGTATCTTAGTAATTGTTTGCATATTTTTTAATCCTCACCGGAGGATATTTTTCCATTTATTTTTAACTGGCTAGGGTATATCTTAGTAATCTTTGTATCCCAAGCCCTGATACAAAATTGGACACACAACAGGCACCAAGAAAGTAGCTGATGAACCACCAAATTAATGTCTGTAGCCAAAACCTGCAGAAAGAAAGCCAGCAAGCACCTCGGATACCCATTTGGTGGGCAGAAACTGAAGCCCAGCTATAGTTTCTGATCTACACAGAAGGCAGAGGAGCCAAAATGTATTGAAAGAAGCAGAACTACTCAAATTAAAGAGGAAATGACAGTTGGATTAAGCAGCGATTGACAACTGTTGGGAATTGTTTTAAAAAGTTGACTTATACTTTTACATTAAAAAATCTCGTGTGGCCCAGCCGGTGTGGCCCAGTGGTTGAGTGTCAACCTATGAACCAGGAGGTCAGGGTTAAATTCCCGGTCAGGGCACATGCCTGGGTTGAGGGCTCCATGCCCAGTGTGGGGCTTGCAGGAGGCAGCTAATCAATGATTCTCTCTCATCATTAATGTTTCTATCACTCTCTCTCTCCCTTCCTCTCTGAAATCAATCAAAATATATTTTTTTTAAATCTCTTGTACCTATGTATTTAAAATACAGGAGTCTTTGAGAGCTGTGCTTAACATTTTCCTCCACACTCTGGAGTCATGGGCTCCATTTCCAGACTCTTAAAAGATTAAAGAGGAATGACAGTTGGATTAAGCAGCGATTGACAACTGTTGGGAATTGTTTTAAAAAGTTGACTTATACTTTTACATTAAAAAATCTCGTGTGGCCCAGCCGGTGTGGCCCAGTGGTTGAGTGTCAACCTATGAACCAGGAGGTCAGGGTTAAATTCCCGGTCAGGGCACATGCCCAGATTGTGGGCTCAATCCCCAGTGTGGGGCATGCACGAGGCAGCTGATCAATGATTCTCTCTCATTGATTGACAACTGTAGGGAATTGTTTTAAAAAGGTGACTTACACTTTTACATTAAAAAAAAATCTCGTGGGGCCCAGCCGGTGTGGCTCAGTGGTTGAGCGTCAACCTATGAACCAGGAGGTCACGGTTCAATTCCCAGTCAGGGCACATGCCAGGGTTTGAGGGCTCCATCCCTAGTGTGGGGCTTGCAGGAGACAGCCGATCAATGATTCTCTCTCATCATTAATGTTTCTATCACTCTCTCCCCCTTCCTCTCTGAAATCAATAAAAATATATATTTTTTAAAAATCTCTTGTACCTATGTATTTAAAATACAGGAGTCTTTGAGAGTTGTGCTTAACACTTTTCCCCCCACTCTAGGGTCATGGGCTCCATTTCCAGACTCTTAAAAGTTTAATAAGAGTGACATGTTTAAAGAAATGACTAAGAATTCTTAGCAAACTTTCTATGTCTTTAACAAAAATTCAAATTATATTTAACAAAAAACAAAAGCTAAAAATAATACCCAATGTTGGATGACACAGGTAAACAGCATACATTTCTGAATTTGAGAGCTGTGCTTAACATTTTCCTCCACACTCTGGAGTCATGGGCTCCATTTCCAGACTCTTAAAAGTTTAATACGAGTGACATGTTTAAAGAAATGACTAAGAATTCTTAGCAACATTTCTGTGTCTTTAACAAAAATTCAAATTATATTTTACAAAAAACAAAAGCTAAAAATAATACCCCATGTTGGATGACACAGGTAAACAGCATACATTTCTGAAGAGGAATTTGTTAGTGGGTATAGATAACATTATAATGGTCATATCATTTGACTCAGGAACTCTGAGTCAAATGGACCACATTCTAGGTCAACTGAACCAGAATCCCAGGGGCTGGAGCCCAGATATCAAGCATTTCATTTCTGTGTCTTTAACAAAAATTCAAATTATATTTTACAAAAAACAAAAGCTAAAAATAATACCCCATGTTGGATGACACAGGTAAACAGCATACATTTCTGAAGAGGAATTTGTTAGTGGGTATAGATAACATTATAATGGTCATATCATTTGACTCAGGAACTCTGAGTCAAATGGACCACATTCTAGGTCAACTGAACCAGAATCCCAGGGGCTGGAGCCCAGATATCAAGCATTTTTTGAGAAAATGTGAAATAGTGGTTCCCACTATTGAGAACCACTAACCTACATGAAAACAGTTTTCCCCAATTGTCAACCATCTCATCATATCATTTTACTCAGGAACTCTGAAAATAAAATGCTGGTGTTGTGCCTAACACTTTCAATAAAAATCCTAACTTTGCTTAAACTGTGTTTTTGAGAAGTAAAACAAAACACCCATGGAAACACCTATGGGAAACCAAGACACCAGATTCATATCACATCACAAATTTTTAAAATTTTAATGCCTGGACCACATTCTAGGTCAACTGAATCAGAATCCCAGGGGCTGGAGCCCAGATATCAAGCATTTTTTGAAAGCCCCCACTATTGAGAACCACTAATCTACATGAAAACAGTTTTCCCCAATTGTCAACCATCTCCCTGGAAGGAAACCTGTATCTTCATAATTATCTTCATTGTTAATCTCATTCTTAAAAAGAGGAAGCAAATGAAATATTCTTATTATCAAAGAAAGGTAAATAACACAGTGTAGTTTAAAGAACTGTCTTCAGTCAGGGATGCTGGTTTTTATGTTAGTTGATTTTTTCCCTACTTTGAAAATACATTTTCAACATAAAATTCAAATTTCAATAAATGATCACATTGGAACATTTTGATGTTTTTAGGCCAAAGGAAAAAAAGCCTAGAGAATAAAAAATTTTATAGGAAACTGAGATGTAAAAAGAAAATTTGCTACTTTAGGGATATTTCCCCCCATAGCATCATTTTAATAGCTTTGTCGGGCAGTTCTTGCAGTGGGAAAAATGTGTTTAATTCCTTTAATCAAATTTTAAATGGTACAATCTTATATCATTTTTTCAGGGATTCACTTAATAGTGATGGTGATTTCAGACAACTAAGAGAAGTGTGTGGTCAGTCATCCTAAGACAGCTTCCTGGCAGGCATGTACTGATGAGAAGGTCACAGAGGGATAACTGTGGGGACACGGGGTTCCAACCCTTCCTTCCTGGGGGCTCCTTTTCTCCTTCGGGTTCTCACATCTTTACTCTCATTGCAGCCAGTTTAGCCTGACTTGGGTATATACCTGCCCCTTTTAAACTGGCATAGTTAAGAAAATCTTCTTAAATTTTTTTATATGACAGGATACTTTTTCCAATTATTTACTAAAAACTAAAGAAAGAAGAGGAAAATAAAATAGTTAAAAATGGGAAATTTATAATACATAAACTTGTGATCAATAGTGGCTAATAGTGCAATTTGGCTAGTATAAATTAACAACTCTGGAATTTATCTTGGTCATTGGATATCAAAATGCTGTTTGTTACACTGACTTTTTCTGCTCTTTTTAAAGATAAGTGCCTTACTCCCAATTCCAACCTCACCCACAGTAAAACTTCTTATTTCAAACATTGTGCATCTTCTAGGGGAGTATTTTTGAAAAATGTTTAACCTCAATCCATACAAAGCAATATAATTTATATATCTATCTAGTACACAAGTATGTCATACTTGCAACAAATACAAACTTCATGAGTCTCATTATACATGTACTATGATGTATTTCCTCTTCTATTCCATTTCTTCAAATGCTAACAGTGACCTCATAAATTGATCTGATAGCCTACTACTGAATAGTAGTAGCAGATTTCCATCTTAGGCTAGTACTGAAGGTACAGGGAAGCTCATTTATAGATCATAGGCACAATAATGATCCTTTCTCAGTTTTAGCAATATAACTCTGCTTCTTTGGAATTCCAGCACCTTCTGGTTGATTCAGTCACTTAACATACAGTAAGGACTACGACATAACAGGGGTGTAAGAATAACTGAGCCACAATCAAGGCATTAACTGTTAGTATCCACAGAAGTTAATCCAAGTTCTAGCTGCTTGCAAGCAGAGGAAGCAGAGAGGATGGAGCCAAGTGCTGGTCCAAGGTCCGGTCTGGATCAAGAAGAAAGCTGAAGCACCAGAATCCACAATGATGAAGGTATCTTTTCTCTCTCACTCAGTTCTAGTGCCAGGAAGAGGTAGCAAAAAATATATATATTTATTGTTGAGAGTATTACAGATGTCCCCATTTTCCCCCACTGATAAAGAATACATTTTGAGTGATACATTTGGTTCTCTTGAATGATGAATGAATTAATTAATCAATATTCAGAGCCCTAAGCCAATATTTGTGTGTGTTTTTTTAATTCATAATGGTATAAAAAAATTGTCCTCGCATTTTGCTTGGATAATTTAAAATGTGTTATTTCATTTACATGAATTATAAAGAGACTTGAATGGGAATGTTGATTACAGGTGACAAATGATGGGGACCTAATTGGGAACTCCTATGAGAACCTTTATAAAGGGGGATTTAGATTCTTTAACAAGCACTGAAATTAATTCCAAGGACAGCTTATGAGGTAATCAGGTGAGTTTTCTCCATGGATTTCCTTTTGAAAAAAATCAGCTTCTTAATTTCTTTAGGGCTCTGGCTGTTCAGCATCTGCCTCAATACAAACAACTCTGACGCCACCGCTCCTGGGAGACAGACTGCTATTTGTCAAATGTGACATTAGGATGAAGTTTGAGGATTCAGGATTACAACCAGATATCTTTACTCAAGATTTGCAGATGTGACTAACATGAGAAAACACTCCTTTCACGGGATTTTACAGAGGATTTCCTCACATTTATTAAGCAAAGTAACTTTAATTTTGATAACTTTGGCCTTTGTTTCCATTCTCCCTCCCCTTCCCCCCCACCCAAGTCCTTCTACTCCTCAGAGACCTAGCCTTTCCCCAGGATAATCAGCCACCTGCGAGGCAGCAGAGGAGAGAAGCCTGAACCTGACTAATAGTCACATGGTCCCGGCCTCTGGCAGGGTAAAGACAACATCTTGACCTAAGTTATGTTTCAGCTCTAGAGCCCTAAGGTGGGCTACTTTCCCTTTAGAGCTAACAGAGAAGTCAGGGTAGGGGAGCTGAATCCAAAACACAGTCCCCCTGACTGCCCCTATAGAGGCACTGACTTAAAGCAACAACATGGAATAAAAGGAGAGGGATGAAGGGGAAGATCCTAAATATTCCTGATTTTTAACGAAGAGCAATTTAGAAAGCGCTAAATTGGATGAAGCAGACTGGCTGTGGCTGTGACTAGATTAAGTTTTTCTGCTGTCTGTCAGAAATAGGGAATTAGAGTTAGAATATAAATGTATTGACAGAAATAAAAAAAATTATATTCTGTGACTGTGAAATCCATGTGCATTACAAGACTGATTGATTTTTCTCAGTTTCCACTGATTAAATGTTATATGTGAATATTCAGTTAAGCCTAAATTCTATCCAGAAACAGCAGCCCCATGGTCTGCCATCTGCAAAGGATGGAGAAGCTGATTCTGATTGGCCATCTGGCCTTGACCTGGTCTTACCCGAGGTCATTTTTAGAGCTGGAATGGCCTCATAGGTCCAGCCCAGGCTCCACGATGGGCAGTCCTGCCTGGAAGCACCTGGGCCTATCCAGGTCCTTAGTCCTGCCTAAGAGGTGAAATGTGCAGCCAAGCCCTGCTCACATGCATGACAAAACCACCGTCATGTGTCAATGTCACAAGCAGGACCTGACCCTTCTGCTCACCTCCTTCCTAATGTCTTGTTGCATCCTCACATTTCCCCTGAGTTTTCCAAACGAGGTCAGTTCATAAGACTCTCTCTTACATAAGCTAGGGACTCTCCGGTTCCATGTCAGTGAAGTGTTGGGTTCTCTTCAATTTACTTTTATAGCAGGATGGTTGAATTTCTGCCAGAGGTTTCTCAGAAAGACACACATTGACCAGAGTCATTTTGAAGCAATAAAGAAGAGTTAGAGGCCATTGCACACCTGGGCAAATGAATTTTCACCATTAACTAACACATCTTTTCCTGACCAATGAGAAAGATGTTAAAATGCTGTACAAGATTAGGCAGATGTTTCTGCTTTCCATAAGGACTGATAAGCAACTGAATGTGACCTTTGCCTTAGACCCGTGGTTGGCAAACTGCAGCTCGCAAGCCACATGCGGCTCTTTGGCCCCTTGAGTGTGGCTCTTCCTAAGCCTTAGGAGTACCCTAATTTAGTTAATAACAATGTACCTACCTATATAATTTAAATTTAAAAAATTTGGCTCTCAAAAGAAATTTCAATCGTACTGTTGATATTTGGCTCTGTTGACTGCCTTAGACCCGTGGTTGGCAAACTGCAGCTCGCAAGCCACATGCGGCTCTTTGGCCCCTTGAGTGTGGCTCTTCCTAAGCCTTAGGAGTACCCTAATTTAGTTAATAACAATGTACCTACCTATATAATTTAAGTTTAAAAAATTTGGCTCTCAAAAGAAAGTTCAATCGTTGTACTGTTGATATTTGGCTCAGTTGACTAATGAGTTTGCCGACCAGTGCCTTAGACTAACAGGGCAAATATTCATAAAATGGTTGTTTAGGGGATCATGTGATACCTATGCCCTGGGAGTTGTGTACTGAAACTTTAACTGTAGAATTCGATAAAAACAACATGGAGACACATTTGATACAAACACATTCTTCATAGTCAGTTTATGAAAACCAAATAGGAGTAATGGTAAAGTCATCTTGCAATATTGTTCTATACAAAGAAATGTGATAAATGTATGCAATTCCTGAAAGGGACAGTTTTGCCAGCAATATTATTCAGTTTCTATCAAGTGAATTCCACACACCCAGTCAGAAGCCCAAAGAGAACAGCTCTGCTTAACTTTGCAGAACTTCCACGTCTAAATACTGCAATTTGGGGGAATTCACCCAACAACATGATGCAGGTTGTTCTATGCAGGACACAGTGTACCCTGCAGTAATACCTGGGGCTAAGCCACATTTGATTTTTATAATGGCCTATGAAAAGGCCTGGGCTCTCCTGTCTGCATGACTCCAGGTCATGGACATTAGAAGAAACACGTCTTTAGTACTCAGGCAGTGCTCTTTGAGACCTGGTCTGGAGAACAAAGGAAATGAACATACCAGAATGTCAGCAGATTGCTTCGATGTTCTGACCCCTGCTTAAGCTGCAGAGTTAGGCCAGCGCTCTGCTTACAGATGTGAAGTGGTGACTCTGTAAGAGGAAGGGAGGGATACCCTGAAAAAATAAAGTCTTCCAAATCCCTTAGAATGCTGTGATAGTCCAATATCCTCTAGTATTATATAATTACTCCCAGTACCATTTAGCCAGGAACTAGATCTAGGAACTGGATCACATTCAGGGAAGTCAGTTAAAAAGATTTCCAGATAGTATAGCACTTACTAGTACAAAGGTATTTAAGACAGAATTGAAGAGAGAAATGGACTCTAGTCAATGTGCATTAATACTCAGTAATTACATGCAGCATTCCCTAGTGTCCAACATTGGGTAAATATTTGTTGAAAATCCTCAACAATTCTGAAAAGTACTATCTGTACTATCGTAATTTATTTTTACAGATAAAGAAACACAAGCTTAAAAAGAAGAATCAATGGCCCAAGGACCTATAGCGGGTAAGAGGAAGACCAAGGATTCGAGCTCAGGCAGTAGAACCTCAGGCCAGAACTCTTTGCCCTGTACCATGGGTACTTTCCCCTAGGTTACTTGCAGTGCTGTAACTTCTCATGCAATGAATGGACAGCACAGCCAATTTGTAGAGAAGCTTCTGCTCATTACTGAAAGAGAACACCACAGTAGAATCAAAGCACTCATACATTTTAAGGACCTAGGAAGCTGCCAATAAAGTTTCCAAGACATTTCACAAGAAACCTGGAGCTTATTAAGGGGTTGTCAATCATGTCATGTGGATTCCAACACTGGACTAATTTATTTTAAAACTAGAAATGCAACATGCAAACTTTATGGAAAAAATATCCTAAAGAAAACCTGGGATATCTAACAACCAATTTATGAGTGAGTTATACATATCTCCAGACCATACCAATCCTTAGTCAATTTACAGAGAGCAAACTATTTCCCTGCTTTGGAGTCAATCCTCTGAGAGTGACACTAGTAAAAACAACAGCCAATGGCTCAGCCACTAAGAAAGCTACTCTAAAGGACAACTTGTAATCATGTTGACAGCGGCTTGAGAAACACCTAAGTCCAATCCCAGAGTCTTTACTGTACCCATCAGCCTGGAACATTGCTAAAAAGGGTCGTACCTTCAACATTCGTGGCTTTCCTGGGTTTAGTCCTTTAACCTCTTTCAATATCTCTCCACTTATGGCACCCCAGCCCCTTGCCATGACCGTATCTATTGCCATGGTTATACTTACAGACTGAGGATTCACAAATCTTTGGTCTGATTGCTCTTGAGCTCTGACTCTTCAGGATGTCAAATTGCCTTCGGTATGTTCTCTTTCACCTGGAACTCAACATGTCTAAAGCTCAGCCCCTCCTAACTCCTTTTCCCCACCTCAGGAATGGCGTCATTTAACATTCTGCCATTTTTACTCTTCCCTCTTCATTGCCCTCCATATTGAACAGGTCCGTAAATCTGGGCAAGTTTACCTCAGACACATCTCTCAAATTCATCTTTTTTTTATTTTGTTGTATGTCCTATGTACAAATTTATGATATATCTAGGGCATTATACCACCTAACTTGTCTCCCAATATCTTGTCTCCTCCCATTTTAATACTGTTTACATACAATTGAAGGAATTATATTGCAAAAACAAAAATTATACAATGCCATTCTCTTGGTAACAATCCACTAATGTGGCTTTCATAATTGTTGGCAGGATATTCCAAACTCATTAGCTTATATAGGAGTTTCTTTACAACCTGCCTTAGCTTACCATTTACAATTCATCTCTATCCCCCACTCCAAAGTTTGTTCATAATGATCTAATAATGGATCCCTTAAGTAGGCTACTGATTAGGAGTCAATGGGAACAAGATATTCTAGTGGTTAAGACAGAAGGCTTTTCAATTGCACTGATGTGAAGTGAATCAGACTTACCTCTTACCAATGTAATAACCTATGTGTACACTCTAAGACAGATAAATAAGGTTATCATCAGCAATGGTTAAGTGAATGAGTTAACTATTATAATCCTTATCATCAGGTATATATAAAACTATATTTTAATAGAGGGAAAATTTTCAAAGAAGAAACACTGTGCAAATATGTTATTATTACTTAAGTAATGATGTCCTCAAGGCTTTTATTCTTTGGTCTCTAGAGGTTCTTGAAGTGATAGTGTGGAAAGAACTTGAAATAGGTTTGTAGCAATGAAGAACTATCCTGCTGAGGATCTGATAATACTCACTTTTCTCTACCACTGACTTAGTAATTCATTGATTACAGACTTCCATATGATAGATCTTACATTTTGCTTTTATTTACTATGAGTTGTATTTCCAAATATACCTGAGTATAGAAATTTTATCTTGTATTTTTTGGCATCTCAACACTATATAGCCCAACACAAAATTCTTAGTAGACTATCAATAAATATTAAGTCAGAGTGAGTTATCATGCTAAAGATTGCTAATCCCTGTGGTAAATGCCAAAAATTAAATTCATGAGTTTCTGATGTTGGTGCACCATGATGTTTTTTCCCCAAGGAAATAAAGATTATACTTCATATAAGAAAAAAATATTTTATAATTTCTTTTGTTATGCTATACAAAGCAAAATGCCAATTAGCATGAGCCCATGGACACAGAAGTTAAAATGAAGTTTTGAGCAATTAAGTACTTTAATTATAATGTTGATAAACAGAGTTCATAACATGGAAGCCATTTTTCTCCAGGTTACCTGCACTACTTGACATCAGTAAAGGTGCACAGTGCTTATAAAAATATCAGCTAATATTTGACTGCAAGTGAACAAGTGTGTGAGTCTGGCCTTTAGCTGGAGACCATCTCACAATGCCTCCTTGGGAAAATGTTGTTCCTCTCAAATATTCTGTCTCATGAATTTATAACTTATAAATGTTTCTTTAGATAGCCATATTTTAAGGATTCAAAAAATCCTGTCCACAAGTTGTTCTGAGCTTCATTAAAATCCACTTATTGGGTATGGGTATAACTAATGATATTAGCAGTAACTATGTGCCAGGCACCATTCTAAGCACTTCACACATACTAACTGGTGGGTATTACTACCTACATTTTACAGGTGTGACAACTGAGGTTTAGGGGTACAGCCTCGGTTTGCACACAGTCTGTCCATTCCAGGAGCTCTGCTCTCAACCACCATGCCATTCTGCCCATATAAAGTAGAATTCAATAAGTGCTAAGAGTTTTAGACAACTCTTTAGGAACTCAAAGGAAGAAGAAAGTACTTCCTATTAAAGTTCCAGAAAGACCTCAAAGGAGAAATACGTGCAGGGATTCTGATTGGCGGAGATGGAATAGGCATGATAACCTACTAGTCTAATAGATTATTTTGAATTATAATCCAGAAATCAAGAAGTTTTCCATTGGGAGGACTAACACACTGAAACTCACAGGATGAAACACCAGGAATGAGGATGAAGTTAAGAAACTTCAGCTGCACATGTTTAGGATGATTGCTTCCTGGCACGAGTACAGCTCATGTGAAAAAGATGAAGAGATTTTGGCCAAATGGAAGGTCAGCAGAAGCCAACAGCATTAGATGGATGCCAAGAAAATTAACTGGACCCTAACTGGCATAGAAGTATATCACATAGCAAGGGGAGGTAATTACCCTAAATGCAGCAGAACTGGAATTCAGCTGTGGGCATCGCATTAAGGAAGGATGCTGACAACCAGGACAGAATTCAGAGCAGAATGGGTGAGGATAGACCAGCCGTGGGCAAACTACGGCCCGCGGGCCGGATCCGGCCCGTTTGAAATGAATAAAACTAAAAAAAAAAAAAAAAGACCGTACCCTTTTATGTAATGATGTTTACTTTGAATTTATATTAGTTCACACAAACACTCCATCCATGCTTTTGTTCCGGGCCTCCGGTCCAGTTTAAGAACCCATTGTGGCCCTCGAGTCAAAAAGTTTGCCCACCCCTGGGATAGACCATCAAAAAGCCATGCCACATGTGAAAGAAATGCTGAAAGCACTGGAGAAACATAGAAGGCTCTGAGGAAGCATGATCACTGTCTTCACATATTTCAAGACCTGTCTTAGAAAGAACAATCTGTGCAGAGTCACTCATGATATAAAAATAGAACCAATGGGAGGATAAGAGAACAAATAAATCAACTAATATTAATGCCAACTCTGTATTAGCTATGGGGAGGAGGAATGTTACTGAGGTAAAAGAAGTAATCAATACTCATGGGGCCTACATGCTAGCCAGAGACAAGATAATGCTTTTAAAAAGAATACTCATCTTTCTGAGTAGGGAGTGCATAAATATGAAAGGAAAGATATTGGTAACTAGTCTTTACCAATTTGGAGAAGTCAAAGTTGAGGAAAGTGGTGAGACAGTGTTTTAAGGATAAAAGAGGCTTGGAATTTGAGCTAAACTTTGACAGATGAATCCGTTTGCAAATGTCACCACCCCAAAGCCAAATGTTCAGTAAACAAAACTGCAAACAGATTACTGAAAATTCTCAGAGAATCCACTTAGGGTTTAAGAATGTACAACAATTCTCTGCAATACACCGCTTCTCAAACCGTTCCTAAGAGGTGATGTGACTCCTTTCTCTTCTTTTCTCAAAACAGTACTACCTCCCCCCCACACATACAAGCACAGTGACAAGATTTATATATTACTAGGGAAGAGAAATGGGTACTACTTCTTCAAGACATTAGGTCAGAAAAGAAAGTAAAAATGGTCTGAGAATAGAGAACAAGGGGACCCCATAAATGAGGAGAAACAGCCCTAACTGGTTTGGCTCAGTGGATAGTGTCAGCCTGCGGACTCAAGGGTCCCAGGTTTGATTCCGGTCAAGGGCAATGTACCTTGGTTGGGGGCACATCCCCAGTAGGGAGTGTGCAGGAGGCAGCTGATCGATGTTTCTCTCTCATCGATGTTTCTAACTCTCTATCCCTCTCCCTTCCTCTCTGTAAAAAATCAATAAAATATATTTTTTAAAAAATTAGTAGAAACAGCCTCTCTGAATTGTTCAAAGGCCTGCCCAATACTTCCACCTAAACCTCAGGAGTTTTCCTATTATCTCCAGACTGAAAAACACAGACAGATAAGAAATTTGTCATTCAGTCAGCATTGTGTGGGAAAAAATGCCCAGGCCTGGGAGTCAAACTTTTACATTCTTGCCCTGCCACTCAACAGCTGTCTAGACTTGGTCAACACATGTAACCTCATTGTGCCTCAGTTTCCTTCTCTGTAAACTGTGGATAGCCACTTCTGCATGGAGTTTTTGTGAAGATTAATGAAACAGTATTCCTAAAACGCTGCACACATTCTGTAATTCCACTCCTACCATTACCACCATAACCTATAGATTTCTAGTGGTAGATGTTTTTTTGGCAGCTCAGATACCTCTGTTCTTTGGAAATTATACCACTTTTTGGAAAAGTTCAAGATGAGTTTATCTAAGATCACTTTCTGATTTCTTCAATTTCATGCATTTTAAAGGGTTTGCAACTTCTTATTAGTAAGGGATTTCCATGGACTTACCTTTTTGCAAAAAGAGATTATGCTTTAGGGTATTTTGTTTTGTAAAGAAGAAGAGGTGGAGGTTCTGTGGGGGTATTGAGTGGGAGGAAGGGGGTGGAAGGAGGCAGAGAAGGTGGGGTGAGAAGGAAGAAGAGGAGGAGCTGCCACTTCTAGAGCTAGATCAAGTGATAAATCCTGTAGCACTTTAACTATAACATACTGGAAGATTCATACCATCTGAATAATTTGAGGTTGGCACAGAATGAAATGAAAGACAATTAATGTTTAATATTCTATTATTTAAAAAGAGTCTTCTGAAGTGAACTTTTTGCCTCCCTTTATTTTTATGTCTTCATTATTCACACAGTTCCTGCAGGTGTTGCACACCAGTGCTGAAAGCGCTTATCAACCAGCTGGGCTCCCCATAACTCCTGCCTTCAGCAGGCAGGACTGGCAGGGGTTATTGCCTCATTCCTCCCGCATTCCTTCTGAGGTTTATGGAAGCCCTATTTGTAATGAGCTCTGCAAATTGTGGAACAAAAAGAAAAACAGAGCGAAGTATCTCTGATAACATCTACTAATTCTGGAAGTTTCAGGTGGTTAAGTATACAAGTAACCAAAATGTTGTGATTTTTAAAAACTTCATCTTTAGCCTGGCCAGTGTGGCTCAGTAGTTGAGCATCAACCTATGAACCAGGAGGTCACAGTATGATTCCTGGTCAGGGCATATGCCAGGGTTGCGGGCTCAATCCCTAGTAGACGAACGTGCAGGAGGCAGCTGATCAGTGATTCTCATCATTGATGTTTCTCTCTCTCTCTCCCTTCCTCTCTGAAATCAATAAAAACATATATATATTTTTAAATTTATCTTTATTGTTGAAAGTATTACAGATGTCCCCTTTGTTTGTTTGGTGTGTTTATTTCCCATTGACCCTCTCCACCCGCACGCACCCCTCCCAGGCTTTCACCACTCTATTTTGTGAAGCACCAGGTTGGTTTCTTGGAAAGTCTAAACTAGGTTGATCTACAGCTAAGCAGAAAATATTTGCATACCTGGCTCCAATTTTACCATGTATATTCTTAAGAGAAAGAAAAAAGTTTCAATCTTTATGTTCATTTAATTAAATACATCAAACAAATAGAGAATTACTTCAATCATAGCTCACAGAGACAAGACTTGTTTACTCTGCTCACTTACAAACCCTGAGTGTGTGGTATCTGAGCTTTGTAAACCCATCATTTATTTATCACTAAAGTCACCTAGCAATGAATGGCCAGCTAATCAGCACTTACCTTGTCCAAACACTCCTCACAGTCGTTTTTCCCCCCTCAAATAATCCACAGACTTCTCTATCACTAAGAAACAATTCCCTTCTCTCCATCCTTCCTTCCTTCTGTTTATACAAGCACTGGGGGTGTTTGCTCTTGGTGCTATCTTCTCTCTGTGAATGTCTTATCACCAGTCACGCCACACTCAGAGAGTGCTGCCAGGCCGAGGGCTGTGTCCCAAGGCACTTGGGAACTGCTGCCCCGCACGTTTACTACAATAACACAGCACATCTCCACTGAACTGCTTTCACCCTCTGCTTTTGGAAAATCTCCAGGCAGGGTCTGTGTTTACGTCAGCAAGACTGGTTCAAAACACCATCTCCAGGGTTTTAAACAGGCTCCGAAACACATTGTGCACTCGGCGCCGCTGGGGTCAGGAGGAGGCCTTCCAGTAAATCTGTTACTTCGCTTGTCCTTCTACTTATTGCACAGGGGCTCTGATTTCCTTTTAGATCATCTCATAAGCCATTTTGTTATTTTTTCCTAAATATTCTGCCAGAACCTTGGCTAACAGACCCTTGAATTATTATGCCTGTTGTCTTCGGAATCCCTTATCTGTAAAGATCCTGCTGAGTGAGGTAAGCTAAACTATGTTCTTTCCATCTGATTTTTTTTTTCTTCAGCTTTAGGATCATAAAGTCTTTTGTTTACATTTTCAGATGTAAACACAAGTCTTATCTTGTTAAACTTGCCTTTGATTAGCACAGTTGCTATTCGATTTAATCGCTTGGTTAGCGTTTAACAAGAGCCTTATAAAAGGTTTTGTAAAAGACTGGACATATACAAAGGGGGCAGGGCAGGGATTACATACAGAGCTATAGGGACCCTCAAAATGAAACTGTAGAATGTGAGGCTTAAAAACAATTTCTAAATATAATGTAAATTCCTTATAACTTACAAGATTTAAAGTTGAAGAAATTCTCCCCATTTGGCAATAATCATCAAGCACATAAATGTTAAATTATTTTCACAAACAAATGAGCACATCGAGATACTGCCACACCTAGACACCATGCTGGAAATTTATATGCTCATCATGGACCTTAGTTTTGCTTACCACCTTCTGAAATCTGAGGTAAAACTTAAAAAATAAACAAACACTCTTATTCCTCCCTCAAACTATACAAAAAAGCAATATTCCATCTAAGAAGGCTTTCTTACCACACACTAATTTAAAAAGAGGCCAAAACAGACATCACCTTTGATTATAAAATACACTGGTGAAACAATTTTAAAACAATAAAGAAACTATAAACACAACTATAAACTATAACATGATGCTACTTACCTAAGAACCCAGAACCCTCTAAAGCAAATGATTCTAATCTAATTTAAAGGAAATGAAATTCAAATAAACCACCAAAACCGCCCTTCCTAACATTTCTCATTCCCTCTGAAAGATAACACAAAGGACCTGAACAACAATTCAAAGAAAATAAAGAAGAATGAAGTATTGACAGAGTGGCTGTGTGGATAACAGTATTCTAAAAGTTAAACATCAGGGGTTAATCGATATTATGGAAACCGTTCTGGGAAGAGCAGGCCATTTGTGTTTCTTGAAGTAGACCCTCAACTTGCTTGTATTAAACAGACTAATCATGGCTTAGAGAGTACACGCTAACACAGATACCGATTTCTCGGAGAAGGGACATAAGGGAAGAGTAGGCAGAAGCCAGGAAAAGAGCAGAAGAAATGGACAGATTCAAGTCACACAAATCCTCAGGCAGAGTGCTTTTCTGTGGGGTAGGCACATGAGAACTCCCTTCCCACTCACCTGTCTTTTCTAGGACAAGGGCAGCAAACACAACCACGGGGTTGGTGCCCTTTGTCCCAGCACTGAACACAAGAGGAAGAGCTTGGTAGCCTCGCCAGAGACATACATTAATTCCGTTAAAGAGCGGAAGAGCTGGCTTGGGTAATAGAGTCTACCTCAGTAGATGTTTCTAAAAATAGGTAATTATAAGGAAAGACTGAATTAGATAGTTTCAAAGCTCCAGCTCAAAAACAGGAATTGGAATACAAAACTTCTAAGCTATTCTTTTTTATGCATCTATTAAGATCCTATTTTAACCAGTCTCCCCAAATTAGCAACAGAGTTGATCTATATTCCTACTATATCTGATCTTGAGAAGTTTACATTCACACCGTAACAAAAATCTTCTTTAAAGGTTAAAAAATTACAGTTTACTATCACTTAACAGTATGTACCTACAATCTACTAATAAAACTATAAGCCCCACCTATGCATTCACTTAAAAACTGATTTATTTAAAAAGCTGTACTATTTGCTCTCTTCTTTCATCTTAGATAAAAGACAGAAAGACCCAAACTGTCAAAAGAAGTCTGTAGCCCAAGTTATTGATTTAGGAAGTTCTCGGAACCTTACCTCTTTGCAGGTTAAAAGTCTTCAGGGATGATACGCTTAAGGGAGAAGCACAAAACATCTCTGCGACCATGTGTCCTCATGGCCCAGCGGTGGGGAGGCCATCCTCCAGCCCACATTCCCCACCTCACACCACAGAGTGCTGCCTCCACCTCCAGGGCAGGGCAGGGCTGGGCTGGCGGCCTCCTTAAGGGCAGCGGAGTTCCTTCCCCAAGTGCAGAACCAATTCCCACTGCACAGGAGCTATTTAAAGAGGTGGGGCCTGCAGGACAAATGTGGCCTTCGAGCCTTCCTGTTTGTGTCCTCGCTCAAATTTTCATCCATTTCCTAAGGAAGACTACAGAGTGTAGTAAGCCTTGAGAAGGCTGAGATTTATGAAAACAGTGTGCAAGGGCAATTTTTAGAAACAGGTCTTCCCTTTCCTTCTTTTCTCCACAAGCAGATATGAGGCTTTGAAATTACTTTAAAAGTCAAAAGCAAAAACTATCTGTTGTGGTTTGGTAAAGATTTTCTACTTCTGAAAGATTTTTAATCTGAAATGTAGAAAGAAAAAAAATTGTGGATCATTAACCCAACATGTATTACATAATAAAACAGAAAAAAATATATGCGACTTATGGTCAGAGGCAAGGGTTGGATTCGAAAAGCCTTTGCCTTTTACTAGCTTTAATTAAAGAAATTCACTCTGGGCCTCAGTTTCTTTGTCTGAATAAATGGAACTAATAACGTGTAATTTAGATGTGTTATGAAATCTGCATTAATAACTGTAAAAGGCCCTATACTGTGCCTTACATATGTCAGACCATGCTGTTATTACATTGACTTATCTAATTTCCCAGCTGCTGTTAAAGAATATCAGGCATTAGTAGCTAGATAAAAAGTGCAAATACATCTCCTTTCTTCTCTGCATTTGTTGGCTTGTGTATTGTCTGACTTCCGCATTGGCACCAAGATTGTAGGAGAGCCAGAGACCTCATTGGTAAGACTGGTTTAACATATTCCCAGTACCAAGAACAGCTCTTGGCATATATTACTATGCAACATGCAATGTTTGGTTAAATAAATGAATAGATAAATGCATAGTTTCAGACAAAATCAAGCACAATGCTCTACATATAAATCTGAAACAAATGCGTATTGAATTAGTGAATGAACCACAACTTTTTTTCTATAGAGAAACATCCCAGGAAAATGCAATAATAGAATTTTAAGACAAGTTGGAGCTGTTACCAACATTTGAGATAAATATGACTGTATGTTTTGTTAAATCACCCTGTCAAACATATTATTAAGATGGCTAATGTACACACCTCTTACATCATGAACGTTAGGTACAATATTCAATATGAATTAATTCACTGAAAAAAATTTTAGCTTAGTTTAGAATGGACCTAAAATCATTCCTCAGGCCTATTTCTCTTAAAAATAGAAACTCTTTTCTGGTGCCCTGGAAGTCTTAGCTTGGTGGCAGTGGGATTTGACCTGATAAGGACTCATTGATTTCTTTAAAAGCACTACCCAGACAAGGAGGATAAAGACCTGTGGTCCCTTGTGGTTCTTATGAAACAACTACCAATGTTTAAAGTAACATAACATGCCAGGAGACAGGACAGTCTCCGGGATCTGAAACAGATTTCATTCTGAGCCTTCACATTGTTGTCTGAGTCCAGTTTGGGCCACTCCAGGCCACTAAGAGACCAAACTTCACTATTTGATAGCTGCTCATTAACCTATTATGTGTATAAAAGATAGAGACTTTCGTGGGTATTTGTCCACGTCAGCAAATTACCAAGGAGGAAGAATCCTGAATCTTAAAGATCATATGCAACAGAATTCCCTCTAACTTTTGAGGATTTCTTTTGCTTTGCTCAAGAAACAGGAACATGATGCAGCCTCTCTCTTCCTCTCCTCTCTGCCCTCTCTTGGCTCCCACTTTATAGAGAGAACAAGAGCTCTCCTGCTGCAGACCTTTCGCAAGGCTTAAACATGGAGAAAAGATTTAAAGGCGCTCCTCTGAATGAAGTCATTTTAGTTCCAAAATATGAGGAAGCACTTCATAATCATAAACTATGAAAGTTCTACAGCTTTTGGCCGATGAAAAAGAATCTCTGAAAAACAGAGTGGTGGTCAAATAAAAATAGAATTTACTGCCTAAAGCAAGTATCTATCCTCTATATTTTTCTAGGGTCAAAGTTTCAGACACTGTGAAGATGTTTTTCCGCCACATCCCTTCTCCTCCTTCTCTCAAGCAGTTTTCTACTGCTGGAGGCATTTCTAACTGAGTAATTAAAGATTCTAAGGAAGTTCTGAAATAGATTTTTGACAGCTTTCAGCAGCAAGGCTTTCTCTCCCCTGACACGTAGCCTCTGGCCTAACAAATACCATCTACAGGGAGCTTGTGAGTTCAATTAGAGGGTTATCAGATGTGGCTTAAATGCCTCCCGGAACATGCACATTTGACCCTGGGGCAGGAGGCTGAATTGTGGAAACTGTCATCCAATAGTCAAGCTGCTTCTCCCTCTAATGTAAGAAAGCTTGTAGGCACTCTCCTGGGGATTCTGAGGAACCTGCCAGCTATTTCCTGGATTAATAGTGGGACTGCCCCGGCTACCAACAGACTTAATCAAGATATCAATGTGTTACTTGGTTAGTAAATAAAAAGATAACTTCAAGTTACTGATTACACAGTCTTCTTGTGCTACTTCTATCATTATTTGAGACCATGTATCTAATTTTAATGAATATTTATCTAATACTATAGAAAATATAATAATCATCGTGTAAGAGGAGAGACGACTTACAGGCAAAACTAAAAGGAGCAAATGTAGAACACATTATCACAGAGTCTGCCGTTACTGGGCATGTGCACTGCACAACAGAACAATGATGAATTTCTCCTTTTGCCTTATAGGACAGCTGATTTCCTGTCTGCTGACTCTAGTAACTATGCCTCGTTAGAAATAAAATAAGTAAAGCAAAGTTATAATGAAAGATTAATCTTAGTAATAAGAAAGGTCTGTGATAGCAAGTTCATTCTAAGAGTTTAGTGATATTTCTTTTCCTAAATGAGAAATAAAGGGGATAATATTTCTCCTTCTTCTTCTCCCTTTCAATTTGCTGTGGACAAGGGCTCTTCTAGATGCTTTGAAGACACAAGATGTGTAAGTAGTGGGTTCCTATTCTCCATCAGTTCATGAACTGGTAAGACAGGTACAGAGATAACTAAGGTACGAAGGTAGTGTGTGGTAAAGGGGGAAGTACAGCCTAATATCAAGAGTGCAGGCACAAAGTGAGAAGGACATAGGCTTAAATTCTGGCTTTGCCACACCCATGCTATATAATCTTGAGCAAATTTCTTAATTCCTCTAAGCCTTGCCTTCCTCATGGGTAAAATAGAAAACATATTAGACCTGCCTCATAGGGAGACGGTGAAAATAAAATGAATTTATGAATGCAAATCCTTAACAAAGTGCCTGGGTTTTGGAAGTCCTCAATAAATGGCATTGATGCAGAAGAAAACTATTAAAAGATAAATTGCAATGAACATTCAATGGAGAAAAAAACAGTCTAACCATAACTAAAATAAGAGATATACAATTTTCTAGCTAGGAAATTGCCCTCTTAGAATAGTTTGAATGTGCAGACTATCCTTGACTTATATCCCTTAAGTTGGTAAGATGATTGGTACAAGAGTACCTGGAAAGAAGAGGGGCACAGCCACCCCTAATGTCCCCACTGCCATCCCCCTTCTTTTTTGGGATGCCCAACCATGGTCTTATGTCTAACTTCAGCCCGTGCTAGTCTACATCACAGCAAATGGCCTTGTAGTCTCCTCTCTCTCCCACAAAACTACTTCTCTCTCAACACCAGAGATGGTCTCAAAGGCTACCTTATATGTAAGAGAAAACATCCAGAGTATTCATAAAAATGAAAACTTCTGCTTCTGGCAATGATGGATTAAGTGGAACTGGATTAGCCTTTCCAATGTAAATAACTGGAAAAATGGATAAAATATGTGAAAAACTGTTTATAGATATTCGATTAAAGGAAGCACAAAATGTGCTCCCTGAGAAAAGGGGAACATCTGCAGTGAGTTCCACAGTCATCCCATCTTTCAGCCTGAAAGCACATTCCAGACCAGCAGTGCAGTGAGAGGAATCCCAAGAACACTGGGGCCTCAGGGGGTTACGGGGTCACAGAACAAAGTGCACTGAGGCTAAGGCAGATGGAATTCTCTAGGAAAAGTACCATACAGGGAGGATCTATGCAGACAAGGAGCTCAAGAAATCGATACAGGTGTTTCCTTGAGTTTGCTGCTGAATATTAAGTTGACATACACAAGGTCAACTTCATAATTATGGGCAAAAAAACAAATGAAGATCTATAAGTACCCAATTCCTAGATCTGCCAGAGTGCTAGGAGACACTTGAGTTGTTACCAGCCAGAATAGGAAGTCTTTGCTGAGTACCTGGTCTTAAGGTCACAACACCAAAAAATGCTTTAGTAATTTGACTAGTGGCCCGGTGCATGGATTCATGCACATTGAAAGGAAATTAATTAGAAAGAATATTTTAATATCGCTATTTGCCCTTTCTCTATAATAGAAGTGTCAACCAAATTCACGATCAACAATGACAAATCAAAACACATGTGTACGATTGGCACCAGCAAGAGCTTTATATGTATCATGCATGCATGAGTCAACATTTATTTTTAAATTGCCAGTGCACATCATATGTACCAGCCGGTTGGTCGGTCAGACGGTTGGACAGACGGACGATCGGTCACTTAGCCTTTTATATATACAGATACTTTAAAGCAGGGGTCCTCAAACTTTTTAAACAGGGGGCCAGTTCACTGTCCCTCAGACCGTTTGAAGGCCAGACTATAGTTTAAAAAAAAACTATGAACAAATGCCTATGCACACTGCACATATCTTATTTTGAAGTAAAAAAACAAAACGGGAACAAAAGTATCAGTTTAATGGTAGAGCTAACTCAGCCCTAGAGCAAAGACTATTGTAGACCTGCCCTAACAACCCTTTTAAAAGAAAGAAAAACAATAAAACTTTACACTAAATAAAACAACAAACAAAAAATATCACAAGTCCATCATTCAATTAAAAACTATGACACATGCAAAGAATCAGAAAAAGAAGACATAGAAACAGACTCAAATGACAGAGCTGATGAATTAGTACAAAAGGATAATTATAATTATGCTCAATATACTTAAAAATTTCAAACAAAGAGGAGATAAATGAAAGATTAAAAAGAGTAAGATTTTAGAGTTTTTAAAATTTGAAATGAAAATATACCAGATGGAATTATCATAACATTAACTAATTTCCAAAGAAGAGACCAGTAAATTAAAAGGCAAAACAGTATAGAAAATACCTTTTATGTCCTTATATGTCAATTTAAAAAAAAAATACTGAGTGGTAGTGCCAGTGCTGACACTGGAGTGCTCCTCTCAGGGACTGGATGACCCTGGGAGCAAGGACATGCCCTCTCCAATGCACCACTTTTCCTACCACCATTGAGCCCTCCCTTCTCTCCAGACCCCAGAGCAGGCATTGCATGGTGGCCCCGCCACTGGGGCACAAAGACAGCAGGACCTTCCGTTTGGGGAATATGATTACAGCTATGCTAGGGAAAATACCAAATTTAGGTATTACACAAATATGGCATAAAGACCAAGAATGTCCCGGATGTTTACGATGTGAAAGATCTGATGTGCAAATACATGTGCCCACTTTCAACTTCAGAGTAATTGTTGGTGACAACCTGCACAGATGAAGGTACAAATAATAAGCTGGAGAAACAGAGCTGCAGAATCTACCACAAACATTTTGAAAGCCAAGGCAAGTATTTGCTTTGTAGTTCCTGACCCCTTAATGCCTGATCCTTCCAAACAACCAAACTTAATCCTATTTGTTCATTGCAGGAATTGGCTGTTTATCATGGCTGGAGACTTCCTGAATATACCCTTTCCCAGATAGGAAGAATCCTATATAATAAAAGCGTGGCATGCAAATTGTCCCCTCAACGGACCAGGAGTTCATCCAGGAGTTCGACCTGGGGGCAGGGCCGGCTGGGGGACGGACGATGGGAGGGAGGCCCCTGCTGGCGGTGGCAGTAGCAGCAGGAGTCCAAGAGAAGGGAGGGACTACCTGGCTGGTGGTGGCAGGCACTAGGGACCCTACCAGTGCACGAATTCCATGCACTGGGCCGCTAGTTGCTCATAAAGAAGAATATACCACAATTCACAGGCTCGAGTCAAGGCCAAGAGAAATACTGCTGAGAAATTTCTCAAGAAATTCTGTAATATTTCTCCAAAGAACCACATTCTTTAACAAAAGTAGTAGGTCATTCTTTAGGATGTACTTGGTATTATTTGAAGAATTCTCCTGGTGAAAAGATCAACTTACTGAAAAGAAGCTTCCTCAGTATTCCAAATACAGATTACATCCAGCTGCTTAGTGAAATCACCAAGGAACAAGGTTTTAATATAACATATTTGTATATAAGCAAACTGAGGGCCAAGGAACATTATCAGTGTTGCACTAAAGTGTACACCAATCCCATCACAGTCTATCATGGCACTGGGATCCCCTGTGGCAATGTGCAGAGTGATACAGCTCACAATACTTTGCAGTATTTAATGATAACAGCAGAAAGAAAATAAACTAAGAGCAACTTAGAAAACCAACATAAAAAAATCCCCTCTCACCCCTTCCCAAGTAAAACTTTCACTATAATGTTTGAGTTTGTGTGTTGTTCCTAAATATCTTCTTAGATTCCATTAACACTCCAGATTTCATCATCTCGTAGTAGTTGTTATTAAGCTCTTTTTAATGGCTTCAACTTTGTATTGGTATACAGTACTTATGTACTTTGTACCATAGGCAGAGTGTAGTACCCATTTTACAATGCCATGCATTTAAAAGGAAGAAACTGTATGTTTATTGATGATGAGGAGGAGGATGAAGTAAAATTACTGTTAACAACAATCTTTCTTCTGGTGCTTAACTTCTTTGTGCAAGGCTTTGTAAAGGGAATTTGAAGGAAGCCCCTTAGAATTAGTAGTAGAGTGTTGAGGAATGCTCTAACAAGCTTTTATTGGATGTGATTATTAAATGTCAGGGGGCATGACTGACGGTCTGCTGCGTATTTGATCCATGTAATAAAAAGCTGTTGTTATAAAATAAAACGTAATTAATTAAAAAGTATATGTCAATTATGTCTCAATAATAAAAAGAAAATATCCAAACTGAAAAACACAGGGGAAAAAAAGGCTGAAAAATTAACAGAGTCTCAGTGACCTGTGGGATAACGTCGAGTAAGCTAACATATGTGTTACTGGAGTCCTGGGATGGGAAAAGGGGATAAAAATGATATAAAGAAATAATGGCTGAACTGTGTCCAAATTCAACGAAAACTATAAACAAGAGATCCAAGAAACTCAATGAACCCCACCAAAAAAAAAAAAAAAAAAAAAAAACACACAAAAAAAAACACACACACCAAAAAAACAGCCTGGCATATCATGATGCAATTGCTGAAAAAAAAGATAAAGAGAAAAAGCAAAAGTAGCAGAGCGGAGGGAAAACAGACATATTATGTACAGAAGAACAAAGATAATAGTGACTGCAAACTTCTGAGTAGGAACAACCCAAGCAAAAAGCAGTAGAATGACACCTTTCAAGTAATGAAAGAAAAAAGGTTAACCTAGAATTCTATATCCAGTGGAAATATCATTTAAAAAAAAGACAAAATAAATACAATCTTAGACAAACAAAAGTACAGATAATTCATATACAGCAGATCTGCACTACAAGAAATGTTAAAGTTTTTTAAGAAGAAAGAAAATAATACTAGATAGAAACTTGGGACCTACACAAAAGAATAAAAGTGTGGGAGTTTGTAAATATGTAGGTACATAAAAAAGAATTTTCTTATATTTTAACTTCTTTAAAATAAAATTGACTGGTTAAAACAAAAATAATACCAAGGTTTTTGACATATGAAATAAATAAAATTTATGACAACAAAATCAAAAAGGTCAGGAAAGAGAAAAATGAAAGCATAAAATCATAAGGTTCTTACATATATGTGAAATAATATAATATTACTTTTAGGTGGGATGTGATAAGATAAAGTGCCATATTGTAAACTCTGGAGTGACCACTAAAAATAACCAACAAAGAGTTATAATACAAAAGTGGAGATAAAAGAGAATACAAAGAAAACAAAATAAAACAAAACTTACGTAATCCAAAAGAAGGCCAGGAAAGAGGAAAAGTGGTAAAGAGAACAGATGGGATAAATAGAAAGCATATAGCAAGATAGTAGACTAAATCCAGCTCTATATGCTGCCTACAAGAAACACATTTCAATTATATACACAGAGTAAAAGTAAAAGGATGGACTAAATTTACCATGTAAACATTAATCATAAGAAATCTTGCATGGCCATATTAATTCAGACAAAGCAGACTTCTGTGTCAGTTTGGGTCTTGAGGAAAACAGAAATCAAGAACTGAATCAAAGGTTCGCGAGACTTATTGGAGGAAACACTTGTGAAAGATAAAGGTGAGAGGGAGCAGGATTGGGCAGAGAAAGAGCCTCACCCTGAGTGCAGGTCCAAGGAAGTCTCAGCCAGGCTAATCGGCAGTCCCCAGCAGATATTGGCCCCGCTCATGTGCTCAGACATGAGCTGACAGGATAGCCATGGTGTGACTATGTGTTAGATCCCCAAAGTGTGACAGCTGAAGGTATAGCTAAGTATACTACTTTTTGGAAAAGTGGTCTGAATAGCACAACTCTATTTCTGCCACAATTTGTTCTATTACTGAGAAAGGAGTGCTGACATCTCCAACTATCACTGGGAGTTGTCTGTTTCTCCTTTCAGTCCTGAAAGTTTTTACTTCAAATATGTTGAAGCCTTATGGTTCATGCATACACATATAGGGTTATTAAATTTTCTTTATGAAATTAGCCTTTTATCATTAGGAAATATTGCTCTTGTCCTTGATCATATAAATGTTATTAATAAAATATCATTCCAAGTATAAAATAAAAAATGAACTCTAGAGTAGAAAGTAGGTGTACTTAGATTGTGGCTATGTTCATTTTTTGAAAATAATTTTTTAAATATGTTTTGATTGATATTTTAGAGAGAAAGGAAGGGGAGGGAGAGAGAGAAACATCAATGTAAGGGAAAAACATTGATCAGTTGCTTCCCCCATGTACCCCTACAGGGGATTGAGCCCACATCCTGGGCATGTGGCCTGACCAGGAATCGAACTGGCAACGTTTTGGTGCATGGGACAACACTCAACCAACTGAGCCACACGGGCCAGGGATGAAAGTAACTTTTGATGATAATCCTATATTTAGAAAAGTTTTATGTCATGTGTCAAAAGAACTATCTGAAATAATTTGTTTTATTTCTAAGTGGAGCTATATGTTTTTCAAGGATTTCTCTCTCAGAACCCAGGATAAGGGCCATTGCCTCTAAAAGCTCTCCTGTCTCCCAGGCAGTAACAGCTGCAGCCTTCTTTGTGCCCTTGGTCTTGAACGTACCTCCATCCCAGCCCATCTCCCTCACTGCATGTATTTGCTCTCACATTTGTCTCTTCCGCTAGACAAAATATTCTGAGGGCAGAGACTATCTTGTTACCTTCATGTCCCCGATGTCTGGTGCTCACTAAGTACTTCATTAATACTCATCATATGAATTAAAAGCTTAAGTTTAAAATTATAATTCTGAATTAGCTTGGCCCAGCTTTCATTGGATCACAGGAATCGACATGGGCCAGTGTGCCAGTGTTAATGGACCTTGGATTGTAGAAAGTACCTACAAAATTATAAAATATGTGTCACCTTGCATTATTTTTTAACATCAAATAATTCAATAATTGAGATATTTGTCCTTCCCTGGAATTACTTAGTCTTATTCTTTTATTCTATGAGGACTCTTCCCATGTACAAATTAAACTGTGTAGAATTAGATTTTATCATCTATTCCTAAAATTCTGAAGAAAACACTATCTTTTTTTAATGTTTTGATAGAACAAAATAGCCAGGAGAGGGCCAACTAGATACAGGAATATAGATTGGTTATAAAATATTTCTTGATAATTACTTGTCTGCTTTCATACTCTCTTTCTCTGACCACAAATAAACAGCCTTGCACACACTGTGGGGGAAGAAGAGGGAGATGCTAAGAGATGCCATGCTTACTTGAGCCCTGGGAGCCACACTTCTGCTCTTCCATCCCCTCTACTTCAGAGCATCGCTGCTATTCTCCTTCCCCATCTGCAGGCTGCACGGGGCTGCTTATGGCAGTTCATCTGCACCGGAGCTGGGAGCATCCAACAAATATTTGTGGGCCACACACTGTGCTGGACACTGGCCGATAGATGGGAGGAAAAATACAGACAGACTTTGTGCTCCGGGAGAAGAAAATTAAACAGCTATTTGCAGTAACATTGGATGAATGCTATGATAAGGTAAATAAGGCTAGTCTGGAGTCAAACTCTAATATTGTGTAAGAATATTCTACCTTGACTAATAAGAGAAAAGAGACTATTGGACACAATCACATTGGTTGGCAATCTCTCTTTCCCCCTGTTTTCTGATCAGTATATTTAGGATGATAAAACTGCCTCCCCATCATAAAGGTTTTTTTGAGAATTAATGTGAGCAGGCCCAGGCCCATAGTGAATGGTCAAAGCTCAGTCCTGAAGAATGAAAGAAATTCATTGTGGATATATTAGTTTGCTGGGGCTGCCCCAACCATATACCATCAGTTAAGTGACTTAAACAGAGAAATTTATTTTCTCACAGGAGGCTAGAAGTCAGAGATCAAAGTGTTGGCATTGCTGGTTTTATTCTGAGGCCTCTCTCTTTGGCTTGAAGATGGCCCTCTTCCCACTCTGTCTTCACCTGGTCTTCCCTCTGTGCCAGTATGTGGCCTAACTTCCTCTTCTTATCAGAGCAATCAGACTGGAGCAGGGCCTACTCTAATGACCCCATTTTAACTCAATTGCCACTTTAATTGCTCTACCTCCAAATGCAGTCACATTCTGAGGTACTGGGTGTTGGGTCTTCAACATATACATTTTGGGGGAACACAACTCAGCATATAACAGTGGGGGAGGCAAAGAGAGACACAGAGAACTCTTTCTAATAGAAGGAATAATGTGTTAACTGAAAGAGAGTGGTATAATACATTAAAAAGAAACTGAATGAAATAAAACCCTTTTGCAATAGAGATTGTTAGAGAATAAAGAGCAAGAGGTGAATCAAAGCATTTGAGAAACTCTGATGGCTTGAGTCATGCCATGGGGATGAAAGGAACTGATGTACTTTGAAAATCTAAACAACAGACTTGGTGACTGATGGAGGGCAGGAGGGAAAAGGAGAATGATTTCCATGTTACCAGCAAATAGGTCAATAATTGTGCAGGAAGATAAAGTCAAATGCGTCTCCTGAATTTAAGAAACCTGTGGGACTATCAGTAGGCCACTGGCTATTTATAGTACTGGTACTGAGTGCTTGTTAAAGCCTCACTATGCACCACATAGTATGCCAAGAACTATACATACTATTATATACCTTTCTACAGATGAAGAATCTGAACCTTCAGTACATAATATAACTTGGCCATGGCTTCAGGTTCCTCCCACACTCTGCCCCACTCCCACCCTAGGGGTACCACTATCTTGAGCTCTGATACCACAGATTTGTATTGACTATTTTTGTATGGTATATGAATGGAATCATACAGTGTATGCACTTTTCTCTATATGTCTACATGGGTTTTAAAACCTGCTATTTAACTTGTGGGGAAAGGGTTATTGTACATAGACATAAGTATAATCTCATGAATTCATTTTCCTGTATTCTAAGGACCCCTGACATGAATATATAATACCTAGACATTTGAATTCTGAAGTACACCTAGGTAAAATCAGTAATGTGAAATAAATCCAGGGGAGGACAAGGCCTATTTCCATGTTGTATCCTCTGGAAGAGATTGAGTCTCTGCCCCCGACTAACTCTAACAAATTCCTTCAGATGAATTAAAGATTATAATGTAAAGTAATAGTAATGGCAAGAGAGGCTTTAAAGGGAAAGTTATATTGCAGTAGCTTAAAGTAAACTGAGATGAGCTTTAGATAATAAATCTGAAATCAACTCTAATCGTTGCTTTATCGAATTAATCCCTTTTTCTAGTTATGAATCTTTTATACTGCTAAGGAACTGCCAGTGACTTTGGAAAGTGTTTTGAATGTGCTGGAAAAACAATATAAATGTCAGTAGAAAATAAGCTTTTTACTAGTTTTAAAAATTCTTTTCTAAAACAATTTCATAGAAGTGTATTTAACTTTTCAACATTTTACTGTATGTTCATTATATGATATAACTGTATATTGTACTTGCTGAATTCTGACTTTGTTTCTCACCTGGCGCTAAGAACTTCTCTTTCTTAGCCAGCATGGTGTGTGTTTTTTTAAGACCTTAGTATTTAAACTTATCCTAATGATGATACCCAATACAGAACTGTATTCATCTTTAATTTCCCTGAAATATACCTTATCCCACCATGATTTAGCACCGCTAACTGGTTTCAGTTATTCAAAGATAGGTTTAACTTCACTATGATAATGACATACCATTAAAAGTTTCTCTATAAAAGTTGCTTGAGTGTATTACCTTTTGGGGAGAAACTGCAATAAGGTCTGAAGATCACATTTAATAGAAAGAAGTGGATATTTTATGTAAGAAGAAAAGTAATTATAGCTTCAGAGTCACATGGCCAAAAATAAATTATATATTCCATTCTACAATAATGTTTTAAACAGTGATTTCTTCCTAATTACCTGTTACCTTATTCCTTCATGAAAATGGTCTTATTTAAGATAAGTAGACATCAAGAAAAGAGGTATAATTATTGCAAACAGAGAATCAATTGTATCATATATTTTAGAGCTATTGATGTGATACTCAAGATAAGCACATATTCACTTAAGGTAGACCAGTACTAGACCAACTCTTAATCACAAAAAGTGAGCTTGATTCTGTGTGTCAGCTTTATAGTTAGACTTTTATAAGAACTGCAGCAACCTCTTTGTCTGTTATGAGCACAGACCATATTTACTAAGACAAACATCAGTACGCTTGGATTGAAATGTTTCTAGATGAATCTTGACTACACAGAGTCAGAAACATGCAAGAGCCATGCCTCTGGGAAGACCATCAGAACTCAAACTTAAAAACAGAAACAAAAATAAGATGCCTCAACTCATTCAACCCCACTGCTCCAAATATTATCCTTTCATTTAATTTAGAAAATATCCACTTTATTAACAGTTAATCTTGAATCAAACCTTATGCTATGTGAGGTTTTGTATATTACATTCTTCCAACTGTGGTCTGCAGTTATAGAATAAGCTGAAACTTTATTATATGATATAGAGTAAATCATAAGATGGCATGAACCCCATGAATCTCAAAATCAAATAGGGGAGAAAGAAGGAAGAAATAGTTGATCTCAATTTGGTTTCACTGAAAATATAATACTTGTTCTTATTGTCACTTTGCATTAGATAAAATAGAAATACGTATCTAAGAAAAACATTTTAAAAGGCTAATTTGAAGAAATTTATTTTTAATTAAATAAGTGGCTCTTATGTCAAAGTAATGCTTTTACTTTAAGCTTTTAGTAAGCAGAAATATTTAATAGTCTCTTTCCAAGACTCAAAAAAACTACAAAATAAGACCTTTTCAAACAGAGCATCTAGATCAGGGGTCCTCAAACTACAGCCCGCGGGCCACATGCAAATACAAATATTGTATTTGTTCCCATTTTGTTTTTTACTAGTACCTTTTCAAACAGAGCATCTAGATATTACAAGTCCCAGACTCAGCCTAGATTCAGAATCACTTGACTAAATGGCATTTCTGTAAGACACAAAAGCTATTGATTTATTAGGAAATGGTTTGAAGCACTATTTTTACCTCATCTATTACTCCTACATATAGTGTTTACAGCAACAAGAGAAAAGAAATAGTCAACCACTGGGTCAAAGACAAGAGTAAATAGAATAATTATGAGCATACAAAGAGGCAGGAAAATAACCTGGTGCAATGACACTGAGCATCGCTTAGGAACCTGGCCTCTGCATTCTTGAACTGTGACCAGAGATGATAAAGAAGTGTTGAGAGGAACAAGCGAGCTCATTGTTACCTGTCTGTGCTCCTTAGTGGAGTGGGGGCAAAGCCTGTTGTATCATCACACAACAATCCCAGACTAAGAATTAACCTCGCACCCATGAGAAGCTTCCAGGGCCCTTTTCACAGCAGTCCTTTCTGTTTAGACATGGTCCTCTTTGTGCAGCGGCTGAAGTGATTTAGCAATTGGTTTTGCTGAGCCTGGAACCTTTGTTGCACTGCCTGAGGTCCGTGTTAACTAAAGACACAAATGGCCTCAAGTAAAGGGACCAAATTAGGGAGAGAGGATAAGAGAAAGCTCCTAAGGAAATTTTTAAGTAAAGCACTAGTCCTTGATTGACCTGTGATGCCAGTGATGCAATCAGAATAGGAAGAAGGGTCTGTTTTGCTTCATTGTTTGAATTTGGGTCTGAAGACCCAAAAATCTATATATATAAAAGCCTAAGCGACTGTCCGACCATCCGACCATCTGACCAGTAGCTATGACATGCACTGACCACCAGGGGGCAGTTGCTCAACACAGGAGCTGTTGAGCTATGGTGACTTGGCAGCTATGGTTCTCAGGTGACGCACTGGGAACCAGAGAGGAGGGAGCCTGATTCTGAGGTGCGTCACCCGAGAGCTGCCTTCTCACAATCTGGGACCCCTCGGAGGATGTCAGAGAGCTGGTTTTGGCCTGATCCCCGCAGGCCAGGCTGAGGGACCCCACCGGTGCACAAATCCGTGCACCGGGCCTCTAGTTTATGATAATGCTCACATTCTTTTAAAATAGTTCCAGAAACTGTGGTCATTAAACTCACTAGGAGAAAGAAATCCACTTGGCCCACTCATGTTTTCCCTTCAAGAAAAGTAATGAGGATTAATAAATAGCATGACTGAGTAGAAATTCTATTAGTCTACCTAGGGTGAATGGGCATTGGCCAATTTGTAAAGGGAGCTAAAATTAAATTCTTAATATAATTTAATGTCAATTAAATGTATATAATAATGACCACCCTGAAAATTAATCTACTTAATAGTTAGAATATAATCAAATTAGTCTGTTCTACAAATGTAGCTCTCCTTCCTCTCTAATTAAGCACTATTTTATGAAGTTCAACTTCCCAGACGCCTGCAATTTTTTTAAGAGTCTTGTAGGAATATCTTCAAATTGGAAGAGACTTTGCTATTTCTTATAATAGGAAAATTGGCTCCTTGTCTTAGCAATTGCCAATTACCTTCATGACCCTAGAGAATTTCAAGGACATGAAATCAAACTAAAATCAGAAAGAAAAGTTAAATAGCAAATCTTATGGTTTACACAATTACAGAGAGACAGCAGTACCTACAGTATTTTGTAATCTATGATGCTGCTGCAGCTGCTTTTCCTGGGTCTGGCAGTGCCATCTGGGGGTGGAACACCACAGTAGAGAACAATAGAGTATAGTGAGCCCACCAGTTGGGTGATATTCCTTCTTGTTGACTTAGTTGGCATTGTTCATTTTGCCTTTCTATGCTCCAGCCCCAACAATCAATTTCTATGCATATTCCTCCTGGCCATCATTTTCAAGTCTTTAAAATTACAGTCTCTGATATCCTATGAATCATCCCAAGGTACCAAGCCCTAAATTAGATGCTGCACTTTCACAGGAGACATATTATCTCCAATAGGAGGGATTGCCTCACAATGAGGTCATGGAAACGCTGGTTTTACAGTATGAAAAACAAAAGCATTTCCTTTCTCTTTCGCCTCCAGTGGTTTTTTGTGTTTTTTTTTTTTTTTCTTTACAAGAGATAAAATCTGACAAAGTGAAAATATAACCAGCTGACCTTGTGGAACCTGACCCTGATTAGCATTTCCTTGTGTTTCCTCCACATTTCATTTTCTATTTCTTATTGTAAGAAACTGTCTTCTGTGACAAATTTTAACCAGAGTCAAATTTGGAAAAGAAAATTCATTTTCAATTTTGGAAAAGAAAATTCATACACTGCTCCTTTCCCTTCGTGCCATCAACATTTACAGAGCATTACTGTGCATGCGATCATAAAGACAGGCCATGGCTTCTGCTCTCGGGGAGCTGCCGTCCAGTGTGGGAGCAGGAGGCAGGCAAAATAACATCACAATTATCATTGGCCCAGGCTTCACAGGGAGCACAGCAGAGATAAAATGGAGCCAGACTGGAAGGGAGGAGGGAAGGTAGTAGGGAAGGCTTTCTAGGCAAAGTAAGCTGTGACCGGATCCCCAAGGACAATAGGACATAACAGGGTGAAGACTGGCTCCTCAGGCAAGGGCGATAGGATGTGTAGAAAGGGGGCAGAGTGTGGTGTTCAGAATGACAAGCTCTACATGTATACTTTACCACATTTTTTTTTTTAAAGAAGCAGCAGTTTGGGTTTTGAAATGAGGTCATTATATTTCCCTCAGGCTAGTTACTTACACTCTGTTTCCAAATCTTTAAAATGAGAAGCAAAATAGTACCTACCACCTAGGAGTAAAACCCTGGGGGTTAACACACACAAAGTGCTTGGCCCCTGCAGGCCTTAGAGGAGGAACTAAATAAATGTTAGCATTTATTATTGTGCATCCAGACCCAGAGAGGAGTGAAGGCAGAGTACCTGCCAGGCATGGTGAGTTTAAGCTCCCTTCTTCAAGAGGAAAGGTCCAGGAGACATAGAAGAAAACCCAGAAATAGGAACTGAGCTGAAGGTTATCAGAAATGACATTTTTAAAAAACATTTTTCTGTTTTTGTATCTATCCTATCTAATAATCCTATCTAATAAAGAAGGAATATGTTAATTGACCCTCATGCTGTCACAAAGATGACAGCACCCACAGCCAATAAGGAGGGAATATGCTAATTGACTGTTCCGCCCTCAAAAGATGGCAGCGCCCACAGCCAATAAGCATGGAATATGCTAATTGACTGCCCCACCCTCAAAGATGGTGGCGCCCAGTCCCCTCAGCCCTGCCGGGGTGGCAGGCACACGGCAAGGCCGGGCCCACCACCTAGTGATGGGCCCGGCCTTGCCATGTGCCTGCCTCCCAAATCCCCCAGTCTTCTCAGCCCACCAGCCACCCAGGGCCGGCCTGAGGCACAGGCAAGGCGCGGATGGCAGCTGCCCAGCTGATGCCTGAGGCGCAGGCAAGCCTCAGATGTCAGCTTCCAATCCACCCAGGGCTGCCTGAGGCTCAGGTAACCAGGGCCAGCCAAGGCTTGCACTGCCGGCAGTGGCAGTGGCAGCAGCAGAGGTGTGATGGGGCATTGCCTTCCCCTGATTGCCGGGTCACCTCCCACCCCTGAGGGCTCCTGGACTGTGAGAGGGGGCAGGCTGGGCTGAGGGATCCCCCTCCAGTGCATGAATTTTCATGCACCAGGCCTCTAGTATAAGATAATGGAGGTCAATTAAATTTATTGCAGTAATCATTTCACTATATTTGTAAGTCATATCATTATGCTGTACACCTTAAACTTACACAGAGTATGTCAATTATGTCTTGAAAAACTGGAAAAAAGAATTATAATAGAAAGATGGAAGGGAGGAAGGAAGGAAGGTTTTGAACATATCACTTTTACCCCCCTGAGGTCCTCACTGAACGCTGAACATGCACTGAGGATACATCCTTGAAGTTACCTACTATATCTTCCTACTTGAGAAAAACATGTCAATGCAAAATACAGTAATTACATCTTCCAGGATTAAAATACTCTTTTCGAAGGGCAGACTGACCATACCACTTTAAATATACCTCCTATCCCAAGGCCTGGAAAAGAGCGCAGTCCTAAAGCTATGGATGCTAAGCATCCCACAGAAACCCATGTTTGGTTACACAGCACCACTTGAGAGTCTGGATAGAGGAATGTTATGTTATGATGCCACACGTTATAATGACAAAACAACAATATGAGAAACTATGACGAATCAGTCCTTCCCATTTAAAAAATGGTATAGAGGAAACTCCATACTGTTTTCCATAGTGGCTGCACCCGTCTGAATTCCCACCAGCAGTGCACTAGGGTTCCTTTTCTTCCACATCCTTGCCAGCACTTGTGGTTTGTTGATTTGTTGATGATAGCCATTCTGACAGGTGTGAGGTGGTACCTCATTGTTGTTTTGATTTGCATTTCTCAGATGATTAGTGACTTTGAGCATGTTTTCATAGTCTCTCAGCCTTCTCTATGTCCTCTTTCAAAAAGTGTCTATTTAGGTCCATTTCCCATTTTTTGATTGGGTTGTTTATCTTTGTTTTGTTAAGTTGTATGAGTTCCCTGTAAATTTTGGAAATTAAACCCTTATCTGAAATAGTATTGGCAAATATGTTCTCCCATGCAGTGGACTTTCTTGTTATTTTGCTGATGGTTTCTTTTGCTGTGCAGAAGCTTTTTATTTTGATGTAATCTCATTTGTTTATTTTCTCCTTAGTTTCCATTGCCTTAGGAGCTGTATCAGTGAAGATATTGCTACGACATATGTCTGATATTTTGCTGCCTATGGAGTCTTCTAAGGTTTTTATGGTTTCCCGTCTTACATTTAAGTCCTTTAACCATTTTGAGTTTGTTTTTGTGTATGGTGTAAGTTGGTGATCTAGTTTCATTTTTTTGCATGTATCTGGCCAAATTTCCCAGCACCATTTATTGAAGAGACTGTCTTGACTCCATTGTATGCT
>NW_005360509.1:153502-185620 GCF_000412655.1 Myotis brandtii
TGCCTTGCCTCAGGACAAATTGTGTTAATAAAAAGCATGGGGTCCTGGGGACGAAGAGAACCTAAGACCTTAGACATAAGACCTTAGAACTTAGCTCCTTTAGCTAAGCTCCTCTGACCCCCAAAATGCCTTTCAAAATTATATCTCGTCTCCGGACTCTTTATTAGTCTCTGGATTCCTATTAAATCTACGCCCAGCTTTCTCCAGATTCCTGAACCCTTCTTGATGCTGGGACAAGAACCCTGGCACTTCTCTTGAAACGAAGAGCTATTTTTGTGACCACTTTGTTTTACTTTGTCTCTCTCAACCTTCTCTTTTAATATAAATAACTCATTTATATGCAAAGGTAACATTGTACAAAATTAGCAATGGCCTACACTGGGGGCTTGTCCCGGGGGGGGAGTGGTGGGGGTGGGGGGTCAATCAGGGGAAAAAGGAGACATGTAAACTTTTAAACAATAAAAAAATGGTATAGAAATGTTAGAATAGCAGAAGCCTGAGATGTTAATTTCTTAGTTTCCTCATTGTATAAATAAGGCTAGATGTTTCTAAGGATCCTTGGAACCATGAATGTCCTATGAACTGACTGATGAACAGGCTGTATAGAATCAAGGCAGGGTATGAACCCCTGGGTAAGGAGGAATATATGTCCAGTCCAGAAATTTGTCAGACAATGCCACCAGGAACTGTTTGCAGGGGCAAGCACGGTAATATTTGGTGCTTACATTCCTAACTTTCCTATAAAGATATGCTACTGATTTACTAGTCATGACTTTGAACCTTTCTTGAATCTGTTCTTAGTGTACCGTTGCCTGTGGCCTACTAACTGGATGATGTGCAAACAGATCAGTTGTTTGCTCTGCTTGACTTAGTGCACACATTTTGCCTCATGTTATTTTGATAATATTGGTCAGAGATGTGCTAGAAGATTTAACCTTAATCTCAGAAATGCTTCATTTGCATAAACAAACATTTTTCTCTCTGTCTTAGCACCCAAGACTAGAAACTGGTGGTCTCACATGCAGATCACACCCCTGCATAGGCATCCGAGGAGGAAAGTACTAGAAACACCAAGCAGACTCCCAGGAGGAAATAGGCCATGGACTGTAGGTGTGAGGGCCAAAAAAAAAGGATTAATTTCCCTTATCTTCCTATTAAACAACAATTAGACAATGCCCACCCTCATATGTGAAATACGGAAGGGCTTCTGTTTCCTCTACTCCTTCCTTGAGAAGTGGCTAAAACTCAGTACCTTCTTGCACCATGATCTCATTAAGTGTTGATTGCCAACATTTTTCCCTTCTGAGAACATAAATATCCTATTCATACAGGTATTATCTCATGAGCCCAGGGCGCTCCCAGACTCTGCCCTGTCAGCTCTCTCACATCAGCCAGAAATGCCTGAGCCGCAGATGTTGCTCATCACAGCAAAGCCACCCAGAAGTGTCCTGATTATAGAGACACAACACAGAATGGCCGCCTAGGACACAGCAGGCATTCTAGCAGCCTCTCCCTAGGTTAGCCATGTGCTATATTTATATTGAACTTGTTCCACATTTGTTCAAAGCTAATCTCTAGGTATTAGGGAAACACTCTTAATATTATGAGAGGTTTCTCCGGGTACAGAAAATGGTCATCATAGCTATAAATGTAAAGATATCCTGAATTAAAAAAGGAAGACATTTAAAATACTAATTTAATCAGCATATTCTTAACCTATAGCCCAGGAACTCACCTGAAAAGACATATGCAAGTCTGTATAGCATAATATGGATACTTTTCATAGGGACCTAATGCTTTTATTAGATTCTCAAAGAGTTCTATGACTTGAAAAAGCTAAGAACTACATGATAAAAATAATAACCTTTTTTGTCAGTATGTAAAAATACAACTCAGGTCCCCAAGCAACGAGTAACAAGGAAACACAAAATACATCACTTTTTGCTTCCATTTGAATATCTCTGAGCAATGAAAGTACATTCCAAATTAAAAGACAGTATCAGCCACACATGCTCAGTTTGTGAACAGTTACTTTGCTTCAATAATTCATCAAATAATTTTGACAATATAATTTTTAATTTGGCTTTGAATAAATTCATCCTAACAGCGGGGGAAAAAAAGAGGTAAGTTAAATGTAAAACAGTTCCCCAAAATTAGTACCGATGCAGTAAATGGGTCATTTAATAGAATATTTGCTGAATTTGAAGTCCAATAGTGTTTGGATATGTGGAGAATTCTATTCTCGGAGTGGCATCATTCCAGGAAGGCAGAAAACCTGTAACTGAATCTCTTTCACCACTTTCCCCAAACAAATAGGGGTGCACTCCATAACACCAGCAGCCACAGTCTTAACTGTAGCTGACCAAGTCTGAGATGACCTCCAAAATCTGCTCTGTTATTAGTAACATTCTTGTCTTCATGGATTTACCAAAATGCCTATGCGGGCTAGGGTTTCATTCGTGTTGACCCAAAGTCTTCTCCCTCTGCCTGCCCTGGATCCCTTTGGTGCACACACTAGGAAAACCATCATCACCATCCCCAGCTGGGTCATGCAATCGCAGGCCACGTTAACTGGGGGTTAGAGCTATATATGTCTCTGCTAAATGTGAAGTCTGAAATTTTGGTAGAACCACTAGGATCCCAGCATATGTTTGTGATTATTATGAATCCAGCTACTTCCAATGTATAAGTCAAATTGTATCAGTTATTCAATTTCTTTGGGGGGAAGGGCATAAACTGTTTGAGAGTTCCAAAAAAAATTAAGTTTTTGCTTGAGTCTGATTCTTTTTAAATGAATGCTTTACTTCAATAGACTATATGATATCTATAAAGAGTTTAAGAGACCCTCCCAAAGTGAGGTACTTTTATTAATTTATTTTCATTGTTTTGGCTGGAACAATTGATATCTCTTTGGCAACTTGTTTATTTTCATTAATTAAACTGGTGGCTAAATATGTAATTCTCATTTTTTCTTGGCCAACCCTTGATTCAGTTTCCAGAGTGCTACTACTTGAATTCTCATTGTTCTTTCTCTCTCTCTCTCTCTCTCTCTCTCTCTCTCTCTCTCTCTTTCTCTCATTCCTTTAAAATAAGTGAGCTAAGACAGTTTAAGACAGTTTCCCCAATGTCAATCTGATAGTATATTTGAGGTCCTGTGGTACTGTGAGTTACATCCATCACAATCTGAATAGAGCAAAGAACCCTGGTCAAAGACTTGAGAGTTCTGAATTGTCTGGGGCTCTTCCATTGACTCTATGTGACCTTCCAACAAAAGTTATTGCTCTGAGATTCAGAATCCTCACTGAAAAGTGAGAGGCTGTAATAGGTGAAATCTCCAGTTCCTTTTGGCTTTACCAATTCTAGAGAACTAATTGTCTATATTTTGCTAGGATAAGCTTACTATATAAGCCTCACAGTAGGCAGAAGAAGCTGTGTACATTAGGGGACTGAGTTCTATGGCCCAAGGACCACATAAAGTTTTATCACATAAAGTTTTTTGTAATAAAGTTTTTGTACATAAAGTTTTTGTACATAAAGTTTTATTATAACAGTTAATCTATTGGGTTATGTATTGCTGCTTTCATGCTAATAATAGCAGGTTTGCAACAGAGACCATGTGGCCAGCAAAGCCAAACTACTTTTTTAGAAAAACTTTTCCAGTCCCTGGTCTAAATGATACTCATGAGGCATGTGATTTCCTGCCTAAAGACCTCTCCTCTGTTCCCTGAATGGACCTGGAATTCCACCAGTAGAGATTTAAACAATTTACATATGCTTTGGAAAGGAAAACACCTTAAGTGTTGAGCAGATAGCCCCTTGATAAGAAACAAATGATTCCTACCTGGTGCACTAGAACAGCGGTTCTCAACCTGTGGGTCGCGACCCCTTTGGCGGTCGAACGACCCTTTCACAGGGGTCGCCTAAGACCACCCTGCATATCAGATATTTACATTATGATTCATAACAGTAGCAACATTACAGTTATGAAGTAGCAACGAAAATAATGTTATGGTTGGGTCACAACATGAGGAACTGTATTTAAAGGGCCAGAAGGTTGAGAACCGCTGCACTAGAAGGATAATGGAAAGGATCCAGAAGTCAAAGCAAACTGAGCAGGTACCAAAAATAGATCTGCTTACCTCCCAATTGTGCCCGGGTCCACCAAGATGAGTCTTTAGATTCTGACACTGTGATGGGTTTTAACCTAAACCTGCTCCCTTGCTTAGCCTCTCTTATATGCAACAGCCAATACCTGTAACACAGCTGGATGACAATCAGTTATAACAATAAAATAAAACCATCAAAGGGTTTATGTACACTTTTATCACTTTTGGGCTCTGATGAAATGATGTATTTGAATCTCAAACACCATTACTGTAAATAATATAGATATAGATATAGATATAGATATATAGATATATAGATAGATATAGTATTATTCTGTTTATGTGACTTACAAGAACAGGCAATGCTAATCTATGGTGACAGAAGTCAGAAACTGGTAGGGAGCGGGTAATGAAAGAAAAAAGAGGCATGAAGGAAATTTCTGGGGTCATAAAAATGTCCTATATCTTGTTCTGGATGGTAGTTACATGGGTGAAAGTAATCTAACTGAACACTTAACTGAGCATTTTATAAAATGTTGAGTACACCTCAATTTTTAATTTAGTAACTATTATCACTAAATAAAGAATCTATTTGCTTGGGAATATGCATTCAGAAATCTTGGAGAGCTTTAAGATCATTGCCATTATATAATTTCTCCTGCATTAAGATTAGAGGATGAGGTGACAAGTGAAAGGAGAAGAATGGAGAGGGATTTTCTAAGCCTCTAGCCCAGTGGTTCCCAACATGGGGCACATGCCCCATAGGGGGGCAATTTGATGTTTAAGGGGGGCAATTCGAGAATGAGTTATTAACAGTGAATTTTTTGCATTTCTTATGGTTCTAGGGGCCTCATATACATTATATAAATATATATTGTGACATTTATGCATTTCAATTCTCTATTATATGTTTTGAAACTTTATTTGCTATTTTTCATATCACTTCATGTTATTGTTATTTTTTAAACAATTTCTTAGTGATTTCTTCCTCAGTACTTCAACTGTCCTTTCATTTTTTTTATTTTTCTCTTTCATGGACGCCATGTTCTTTCGAAGCTTTTTTAGACCAAGTTTAGGCTTCCTCCACGTGAATAGGAGTTCACTTTTGGAATAATAAAAATTATATGTCACAGAGGGGGCATCAGGATTTTAGAGATGCTTAGGTGGGGCATGACCAAAAAAGGGGTTGGGAACCATTGTTCTAGCCCATTTCCTTCATAGACACATTCTTGCACTATACCATCAAGTAGCTCAGTTTAGGGACCTAGTCTTTCAGAAAAAAACTCAAAAGGAGAAAATGAGGAAATAGGTGAAATGTGTTATTGTTTTTTTAAATTGTGTGTATGTTTGTTCGACTATTTAAAAATACAGAGAAAATATTCAACAACATGCTCACATGTTTCTCTACTTAATTGTATTAAATATTTATTCTAATTTTGTACCAATGCTAATACAAGTATTAAATCTATCATATACGATATTGATAAGTTTCATCTTTCAAAAAATAAAATTTTAAGTTTATTTATTGTTGACAGTATTACAGATGTCACTATTTCCCACCCCCACTTCCTCCCTCCACCCAACCCCTGCCCCACCCAGGCCTTCACCATACTACAGTCCATGTTCATGGCCTATGCATATATGCATATAAGTTCTTTGGTTAATCTCTTCCCATTTCCCCCACTCTCTTTAAACTGGAAGAAAAAATAAAAACTAGAATTCTTAAACAGTACCCAACATTTCTATTAATTGGCCTCCAAATTTATAATCCTCTAAAGATCAGTTCTGCTTATTGGACAGGCTATATTTTTCAAAGAAAAGCTGAAAGATTAACATCTTACTAATATATAATCCTGACTAGGGTAGCTTGATTAAAATAAGCCAAACTCTACTTAGAGTAATTGAAGGCACTGAAATCAGACAACAATTTATGCTTACTACCAGACAGCATAAGTACTCAAGAGATTAAATAAGCAAAGTTAAATGAGAACGGGAAGGGTGTTGTTACAAAATTTGTACAGGTCTGAAACCATGTTTTGGTTAAATATATAGGATTTTCTAATTATCTTCATTTCCAACTTAATAATAGAGAAAATAAAATTTAAGTGTTAGAAAAGACCTTAGAGGTCAACTAATGGAACCTCTTCATTATCCAAATGAAGAAACTGGGCATGTAACTGAGTTCAGTCTGACCCTAATCATTACCCAAGTGCACAGGAAGTGGTCTCTACCTCCCCTCTAGTTTCTTATTACCTGGCCTTAGTCATATCAGCTACTGCGGCTGGATGCATGCTGCTGTTCCTTTTCCTCAGACTGGTTCTTCTGCCAGAAACATTCTTCCCACTCTCATTCCCTCTACTAACTTTTTAAAAAAATATATTTTTATTGATTTCAGAGAGGCAGGGAGAGGGGGAGAGAGATAGAAACATCAATGATGAGAGAAAATCATTGATCAGCTGCCTCCTGTACCTGCCCTACTGGGGATCGAGCCCACAACCCAGGCATGTGCCCTGACCAGAAACTATGACCTCCTGATTCATAGGTCAACACTCAACCACTGAGACACACCGGCTGGGCCCCCTCTACTAACTTTTAAAAACTTAACTTGGTTATCAACTCCTCCCAGGAGTTTTCTTAACCCCCGCTCACTCTCACCAATGTAACTCCTGAGTGTTAGTTACACCTTCTCTGCTCTCCTAGAGCACCTCAGGCATCTTTCCTCAATTATTCTTTCAACCATTCAAATACTGAGTGCCCACTTTTGGCTGGTGGGCTAATGCTAGGGGTACAGAGTGAGAGAGAGACATCACAGCTGCCCTCAAAGGAGCCACACTTCATATGTAGCTGAAATAACCTGTTAATGAGTTCATCTATTCTCTTCAAAGGACTGACTATTAACCATCTTTGTGCCCAAGGACCTGATACAGTATATGGCATACAAAGGCTCAATAGATGTTTGTTCAAGTTCACTTTTATTGTAAGAATAAATCTGAATTCTTATTTTAATGAGTGAAATGACCCTTAAGCAAAATTTAATCTTTAACAATGAAGAATATATTTACCTATTTATTATCCATGTTGCTCTTAGTTTTACATGTCAAGACATGCTCATTTATAATTGTTCCAGTTTTTATTTTTATTAATTATTCTTTACTTCATAACATATTACCAAGAGTTTGTTATCTTATGAATAAAGACTACTTTAGTGAATTCTGGGAAAGCACACAGTATGTAAGTTCAGAACAGTATAGTCTCTAGCAGAATACCAATCCAAGATTTCTAATATTTCTAGGGTCAAAATAATAGAAAATTATGAACATCTCATCATATATATATATATAGTAGGACTAAAGGCCTAGTGCACAAATTCGTGCATGGGTGGGTGGGGTCTGGCCGGCCTGCTATGATGGGAGCCAATTGGGGTTGGGACAGTTGGGGGGGGGGTCTGAAGGGATGCAGGAGGTTGGCTGGCAGGACCTGCCACCATTTGGTGTGGGAGGGTCTGATTGGGGACAGGGCCAGCCAGGGGGAGAGGCCACAGGTGGTTGGGGGTGCCAATCGGGGTCCGATCGGGCTGGTTGGCCACTGCAGTGCGCGTCATAGCAACCAGTCCTTCTGGTCATTCTGGTCATTTCTTTTGTTTCATTGTTTCGGTCACTTGGCTTTTATATATATAGATTATTACCTTCACTACTATTTAATGAATTGTTCCTTTACTCAATCAGCATATATGTACCTGGCATGGAATTAGCCAGGGATACTGAGGTGAATAAGACATGGTCCTAGGTGTCAGCAAACTCCTTAGAGAAGTCAGCTATACAAACACATAGTGAGATACATGCAATACTAGAGGAATGTATGAGGTAGAAGAGACACAAAGATGGAAGAGGCCAACTTAGACTGAAGTGGGAGGCAGTCAGGAAAGACTTCACAAAGGAAGTGATGCTCAGATTTTGAAGACTTCTCTGATAGCTTCTCAACCCAAGGAGAGGTCACATTTCCACATTTCAGCCACCACTATGTTTATTCAGCTACCATTTGTTAAGACTATTGAGTGCCATGCCCTTTAATGGGGGAGGGGGAAGGTGGTTGAGGATACAGCAATGAAGGAAATAGCCATGTTTTGGTCCTAACAATGCTCATATACTATTATGGGACTAGTGGAAAAGTTTCATCCTATATGCAAGAACCTTATTATCAAAGAATCTAAGTAGAGGATTAAATGTGTTTAAGTCTTACATTTTAAATTTGTATATGTTTTTATTGATTTTTTTTTTTTTTTTTTTTTTTGGATGCGGGAGTTGGCTGGCAGGCCCCACCACCATTTGGTGTGAGAGGGTCTGATTGGGGACAGGGCCAGCCAGGGGGAGGGGCCGCAGGTGGTTGGGGGTGCCGATCGGGGTCCGATCGGGCCGGTTGGCCACTGCAGTGCGCGTCATAGCAACCGGTCCTTCTGGTCATTCTGGTCATTTCTTTCGTTTCATTGTTTCGGTCACTTGGCTTTTATATATATAGATTATTACCTTCACTACTATTTAATGAATTGTTCCTTTACTCAATCAGCATATATGTACCTGGCATGGAATTAGCCAGGGATACTGAGGTGAATAAGACATGGTCCTAGGTGTCAGCAAACTCCTTAGAGAAGTCAGCTATACAAACACATAGTGAGATACATGCAATACTAGAGGAATGTATGAGGTAGAAGAGACACAAAGATGGACTTCACTACTATTTAATGAATTGTTCATTTACTCAATCAGCATATATGTACCTGGCATGGAATTAGCCAGGGATACTGAGATGAATAAGACATGGTCCTAGGTGTCAGCAAACTCCTTAGAGAAGTCAGCTATACAAGCACATAGTGAGATACATGCAATACTAGAGGAATGTATGAGGTAGAAGAGACACAAAGATGGAAGAGGCCAACTTAGACTGAAGTGGGAGGCAGTCAGGAAAGACTTCACAAAGGAAGTGATGCTCAGATTTTGAAGACTTCTCTGATAGCTTCTCAACCCAAGGAGAGGTCACATTTCCACATTTCAGCCACCACTATGTTTATTCAGCTACCATTTGTTAAGACTATTGAGTGCCATGCCCTTTAATGGGGGAGGGGGAAGGTGGTTGAGGATACAACAATGAAGGAAATAGCCATGTTTTGGTCCTAACAATGCTCATATACTATTATGGGACTAGTGAAAAAGTTTCATCCTATATGCAAGAACCTTATTATCAAAGAATCTAAGTAGAGGATTAAATGTGTTTAAGTCTTACATTTTAAATTTGTATATGTTTTTATTGATTTTTTTTTTTTTTTTTTTTTTTTTTAGAGACAGAGGCAGGCAGAGGGAGAGAGATATAGAAAACAAAACATCATCGATGAAAGAAAAACATCCAGCGGCTGCCTCCTGCATGCCCCCTACTGGGGATCGAGCCCACAACCCAGGCATATGTCCTGACCAGGAATCAACCAGAGACTCCTTGGTGCATGGGAAGATGCTCAATCACTGAGCCACACCAGCCCGGGTAAGTCTTACATTTTATAAATGCTAGATTTCTTTCATGACTTTATCAGATTTATAGTTTTTGGTAAGTTTTAAAATCTCCCCCTTCAGTTTGCCTTTTCTCTCTCTTCACCTTCTCAAAAGCTAAAATTTTATAATAGGTTCTATTTGCTGCCTGTATTTCCTCACCTCACACTCTTCAAACTGGCTTCCCCCTCTACAACTCTATTAAAGACATGCTAGCAAAGATCTTCATTGCTATCCATGCTACAAGTCCAGTGGACAGTATTCAGTCTTCACCTTATTACTCATTAGCTACTCTTTTTTTAATATATATATATATATATTCTTTTTAAGTAATTATATGTTTTGATTTTTTAAAAATCAACCAAACAAATATCAGCTCCTATCACATCTGATAATTGGGCTTTAGTGTGATTCATTACATTCAGTTCAACAAGCATATATAATTTCAGAGAAGAAGAGAGAGGGAAAGAGAGATAGAAACATCAGTGATGAGAGAGAATCATTGATCTGCCTCCTCCTGCACGTCCCACACTGAGGATCAATCCCGCAACCCAGGCATGTGCCCTTGACTGGAATCGAACCCAGGACCATTCATTCTGCAGGCTGACGCTCTATCCATTGAGCCAAACCGGCCAGGGCAGTCATTAGCTACTCTTGATATGGTTGTCCACTCTTTCTGAATCTAGCGCCTTGGCTTCTAGAATGCTGCTATCCTTTTGGTCTCCATCAAAGGTTCTCGATGCTCTTCCCTTCCCTGATTGACATTGCTCCTGCTCCAGGTTTCGCTTTTGTTCCACTGCTGCCTCTATAGACACTCTATGCTCTCCTGCCAGATCTTACCAGGTCCCAGTAGTATCTACCTCCCAAATGCTGAAGTCTCCTGTGAATAGAGCTGAGAACTTTCAGCCTTGATCTCCCTCCGGTTTCTAATTGTATAGCCAACTACCTGCTGGGCATACACACTTAGCTCAGGATTCCACGTGTTAAACTCATCTCCCCACCCACAATTTGCTCATCCACCAGAATTCTCTCTCTCTCTCTTTTTTTTTTTAAAGGCACGCCATTTTTACTAACACTTACATGCACAGGAACTTACAGAAAATAAGTAAAACTCAAAGAAGTAGTTATACTTAGAAGCTGTTGTGTGCTTCTTAAGTAAGGGAGATATTTGGCTTCAAGGGATGATAAATTGTGGGGAAATGACTAGGAAATATGTGGGAGAAACAAGCGAAGGGCTATTTTGCTAAGTCCTGTTTACGCAAGCTCATCATGTCCATCTTTGATGTGATAGGAGTCATTCTTCTCTCCCTAATGGGGGGAGGGGCACCTTCCTCAGAGGGAATTTATGTCCTGCTTTTAGGCAATGAAGGGAGGGCAGAGAACTCTTCCTGCATCTGCTGACTTCCAATTGCCTTCACCTCAAAAGCACCTTTCTGCCAAAGTGGCACATGTTGGGGTGGCACATTCTGATCCTCTTCAAGGTTCAGAAAGATCAAATACCCGGCCAGTTTATGCAGGTGATGAGTGGGCGACTCTGGGATTTAAATCCACTTCTGCTAGGCTCTAAAGCATCTGCTTTTTAAAAGTAAACATTCAGAAAAACAGTCTGGTTTCCCTATTTTTTAAAATTACTTAAATAATACTTTCATCCCAAATAATAACTGTCATATTGTTACTATAACAAGATGCTGCTTCAGAGTGCTTTTATGAATTAGCTCATTTAATCCTCTAAGTCAGGAGTGGGAACCTTTTTTCTGCCCAGGGCCATTTGGATGTTTATAACATCATTCAAGGAACACATAAAATTATCAACTTAAAAATTAGCCTGCTCTATTTGGTCAAACATTGAATTAACTCACCCCTAATGCCTTGGCAAGGCCAGAACAAATGATTTCACGGGCCTTATACGGCCTCTGGGCCAGATGCTCCCCAGCCCTGGTCTAAGGAGTAGAATGGCAGGATTTGCTAAACTGGATGTACAAAGGAAGAAACTAAGTATCAAAGAATGTAATGACTTGCCATACATAGCCAAGCAACCATGTGGTAGCACCGCTGCAACCTCGTCTAGGTCTCCTTGTCTGTCTAGCCAGAAAGGTGCCTTTTGTTGACTATTTCATTATTGCCTCTTCCCTAACTGCCTACCCAATGAATTTCAATGGGATTATTTCATTTAACCCCAGACCTCGGGGGCATAGCCTCCCAGGGTAATGTGAAAGTCACTGTTCTGAAATCCTATGACCTGGGTCTGAACCCAGAGGGGTAATAGGACCTGCCTTGCGGGATGAACTGGACAGGAGATAAGGCAGTAGAGAATGTTATAGAGGGGCCTCCACTTCCCTGACCACAGGCTTCTGTGTGGAAAGGCTTCCACCAGAAAAACCTGCTTTACTCTTTCCATCTGGATTGTTTATCCCTAAGGCAGAAGGAGTGATGTACCTGATTTGGGCGTTTGGAGAAAGAGCTGGGCAGAACTCATCTGTCCAGGACTGCATTCTGCCTCGCTGTGGGTCCAGAGGGGTCTGTGTTGGTGGGGAGGCCTGTGTTGTAGGTCAGAGGTGAAGTCTACTGCAAACACCAAGCCATGTTCTCCAACCTACCTGATCTGTAAGAAAGGTGCTCTTCTGATTTCCATTGCCTGCCTCCGTTCAGTTGATTCTAAACTCAGGCAGGGAGAATAGATTTTATGTAGAACCCAACAAATAGATTCCTTTGTTTTCCTTGTTCACAGAAAAAGGTGTCTTAAATACACTGAAAAAAAATTGTATCTAAGCAAAGTTATAAATAATTTTTGATATGTGAACCAAGTTTTAACTTGTAGGTATGAAAATGCTTTTATGTCATAAATCTACTAGTAAATGGGTATTACTGCTTTCCCACAAAATCACAGGTGGTTCTGGTGAGGTTTGATAAGTATTTCAGAAGTTTCCAAATGTCATAAGAGCAAACAAAATATTAAAAAACAAACAACTGAAGAAGTGGAATAATTATTATGCTAATAAAATCACTAAAATCTGGGAAATGGTAGTAAAATACTTCTTTTTACCTTTTAAATTAGAGTCATTAAAGTGATTAGCAGTACGAAAGTACTAGGATTTTCCTCTAGTGCCAATTTTTCATACAGAAAAGTCATAGCCCATTTGGACTTTCAAAAATTATTCTTGCCTGGCCAGCGTGGCTCAGTGGTTGAGCATCGACCTATGAACCAGGAGGTCACGATTTGATTCCAGGTCAGGGCACATACCTGGGTTGCAGGCTCAATGCAATTGGGAGTGTGCAGGAGGCAGCCAATCAATGGTTCTCTCTCATCACTGATGTTCCTATCTCTCTCTCCCTCTTCCTTCCTCTCTAAAATCAATTAAAATATTTTTTAAAAATATTATTCTTTGAACTTGTTATAGCTCTTATTACTGAGGTTTGGGAACCCTTCCACCCGAGGGAATCAGTACATCAACTCGTAGTAAGAACAGACTGACTGATAATCCTGCCCATTCACTTTCCTCCTCTGGTGTCTCAGACTCTCCTCTCCTCTGACTTTTCTTCTATGCCAGCTCCTCCTTGCTGACTCTTCCACCAACTCTTTAAATGCTGAAGTTCCTGGTCCTCCCGTTTTCTTCTTACCTTTTCCATGGGCATCCCATCTACACTTGTGTTGAAGACTTCTAAATCCATACTTGCCCCCAAATCATTCTCCTGAAATACATTCAAATTCCTAACTGCTGGAGGAATCACAGCTGTCTCCAACACAGCATGTCTAGAACTCAACTCTTTCTAAACACTTCTCCCAAATTGAAAGATTTCAAATAAAAGTCAGCTTCTCTTGACACACTGGAAAATCTGATAATACAGAACCCATGTGAAAACAGCTGGCTGGAGGTAAGGAGTAGCTGCCTCCTTTAAATGAAGCCTGAGGCCTCCTGTTGTGCAGTCCCTACCACTTCCAATGTCCTGTACCTGGCTGACTTCACACAATACATTCCTGGCCTGGCAACTGTAGATGCCTTAGTTTGTGACCCGTGAAGTAGGTCATCCAAGATCATCTGCTGAATTAAGAAATGAATTAATGAACCAAATAGCATCATTTTTTTCTATTCAGACTGGAATTACCTGATTTTATTGAATCCTGGCTCACCAGTTACTAAACGGATTGCAATGTTGCATAACCTCGCTATGCCTCAGTGACTTCATCTATGAAATACTCATCCACCAGAATTCTCGATTTTAATTAATACCACTCCAAAACAGAAACCCAAGTTATTTCTCCTAGTCCCCAGTAGACACTTCATCACCAAATCAAACCAACTTCACTGCTTGTTTCTCCCACATAATCTATTATTCCTTCACCCACATTCCCAGGACCATAGTTTAGGCCCTCATCACCTTTCCTTGAAGAATGGCATTAGCCCTCTAAATTTTTTCTCTACCCCCAAGTCATGGTCCTGCTTAAAACCATCTTTTATACTCCAGAAACTGGGGGAACCTGGAACAGAATGATCAAACAATTACAGCATTACAATTTTATTTTATAGACTTTAACCCAATAGTGTTGAAGCCAGATTAAAACAGCAATGATCTGAATCCAGTATGAGCAGGGAGGGGAAGGGAAGAGACAGAAGAGAGAATAAACTGGGTAAAATGTGGTTAGCTGAAGAGAGCTCCCTTCTTAAGACATAAGAAAGTCCTCCGAGTAGCATCTTCCACGAACTATAAGAGAATTGTTGCTAATTTTTTAACTCTCACAAGAACTTTCTAGTCTGGATAAAAGGACTTTCATGTTTGTTTAGGACTGGTGTAATCAGAATCAGCTTCACTGGGGCTTCTTCTAAGCAATGACTCATGTTGTTTTAGCTGGTGCTGACTCTCTGCCCCACAGAGGATGACACAGCTTTGAACAGGCAGAGCACGGCCTGGCCTGCTGTCTCCAGCTCCACACACGCTTCCAGCCACTGGGCGAGGTGGGCGTTCTCTAGAGCCCATCTTTCTGCAACTAAGCACAATTCAGATTTCATAAAAACAGTTGCCAAGTCAACCTCGTAATCACTGAGCTTGACAAATGAGGAGGCAAAGAAGTTAGGTTGTGGTATGTTAAAAATCACAGGGGCCAGCCGTCCTCTGGTTTCCAAAACAGAATGTGCGGAAACTTAGTCAGCTTTTTCCCCGTTTAATTGCTTACTCTATTGAGGTCAGCACATGTTTTCCTTTAAGATTCCAATGAGACGTTGCAGCCAGTGTGTTTTCCAGACTCTCCACGTAAAACTTAAGGAGTTAATGTGCACGGGTAGTTGTAATAGTATTTGAAAGGAAGCTAAGGAAATGCCATTCTCACCACCACCTTTTCTCTAGTTCTTTGCTAGTTCTTACTGCTTCCCAGTGAGAAAGCCCGTTTTCCCCTCATCCATGATCTCCTTGCTTTTGGCCTGGCTGCTTCCAGAACACACTGGACCATGTTGTGGGCCTCAGTCCCCTGGTAAGGGGAGCTGGTGACCAGGGGGCAGCAGACGGTAGTCAGAGCCTGGCTCAACAACTGGTTATTCCTTCTGAGGCTCCAGCGAGGCACTTTCCCATACTCTCTTCCCAGTTGCATTGCAGAAGTTGTTCCTTGCAGTCCTCACTCATGACTGTATTTTCATGATGCCCAGTTCCCATTGATAACACACTCCGAGCAACCTGGCTGATAAGAACAGTTAGAGAAGACTTCTAAAGACAAGGCAGTTAGCAGAGGAGCCAGACCACTCTGTTTATATATAACTAAAATAACTGTCCAATCTCTGTAGCTCTGGTGCCCTGAGAACCAAAGTTTATCAAAATGAATACCTTAAAAAATAAACAAGTGCCCAGAGCCTAGAGGCCATTCTGATTCTGACTTCTCCAGAAGATTCAAGTCCAGACTATAATGGGCCCCGGATTTGTTTTCTAAACAGAAACCCTTGAAGCCCAATCTAGGTGTGGCATTATCCATGGCTCCAAGGTCACTGATGGATAAGAACTGTGCCCAGGCTTATGAGAGACTAGAGATGGCTCATGGGTCCAGATGGCCACAACCTATCGTATCTTACCCTCAATTTCTGAGCAAGACTTAGAACAGAACTGATCTTCACAAAGGTATCCAGGACCTGGCTTGGTCCTATCCTTCGGTTGGTTTCAAATAGAGATAAGGTAAAAACCTGACTGAATACTGGGAGACAGAGAAGAAGGCCCCACTACATTCTTATGGAGTGTTTTCTCAACATACATTAAGAATTCTTATGTTATAAGTCATATTGCAAGGAACAGAGTAAAATATACATTTTTTTAACCACAGAAATCTACCTTAGTGGCTAAAGAAAGCAATTATTAAAACTAAAATGAAAAATTCTAAATGCTAGTTACTAAGAACATAAACCTTAGGATTAAAGGATTAAGAACTGCCCTCCCCACTTCTGCCCAAAAAAGCCAAAGGAAGATTTCCTGTTACTGACTGCTTGGGTCTCACTTTCTTGGTCAAGTTGAATGACTTCTCTAGCACATTCTGTCTATTTTAAAATATTCTTACCTAAATAAGACTGCATGAAGGGCAAGAATAGTTTTTAAAATTAAAAAAAATAATAATCTTGTAAATGCACTTCTTTCAAGTGATAACATTTTTCTAATAAACTATTTATATGCACTCACACTTAACCTACTTCATGTGTATTTCATTAAAACAAAGTAGGAATGATTGCAAAAGGAAAAACTAAACCAAAACTAAGCATTTATAACATCTACCATGTTGTTGATGCTGGTTGCTAAGGGGGATATAATAATACTGACCCTGCTCTCCATAAACCTACAACAAAATTCAGGCAGAAAAATACTAAATACATATTAAGTAATGTTTCAATATTGAAATAACAGGTTAAAAAGCACCAGTTTTGGAAGGATTGGGAGGGAATCCTGGCTGTCTCATTACCTCACTGTGTGATCTTGGGCCTCAGTTCCTTCCTGGTATAGGACTGTTGTAAGGACTAAATGTCAAGCTCAGTTAAGGTATCAATAAAACTAGGCCTTCTTTTTAAAGCAGACACCACCAGACAGTGCATGATTAATTACCAAATGATTACTGTTATGACAGATGAAAACTCTTCTGGCTACTTGGATTAAGGAATTCTTCAGAAGTTTAGTCCTTACTTCTTTGACTATGTTTATTCTCTTTTGTTTTGCATTTTATCTCCTGCCACTTAAATATGGGTTTAGTCCCAACCATTGACATGTTAACTTCATCTACTGTGTGAATTTTTCAGTGTGGTAATGAAGATAGGGAAAAGTGGGAAGGAAAGACATCAAATATCATATCATTAGCTATAATGTCATTTTAATACGCTTAACATTTTTTCTAAACACCTGTCAGATTTCTCTACTGATCTGTAAAGATAAAATCCTTTTTTAGGATCTTTGTAGAAAGATAAATGCAATGGCCAGTGTTTTCTAAATTGATTTCATAAATGAATACTGAACAGGAAATGTCAAAGGAATTATCTTCCTTATACATTACAGATATGCAGATAGAGATGTAAAGACTTATCTCTTATACATAAAAGATAATCAGTACCACAATTTAGAATTACTAAAATAGTACAAATAAATCTCAAGTGTTTGACAATTTCAAAACAACTACATACTACTCTGTCTCTGATTTCCGTTTCTCTTTCCTGTCCTTTGTATTGTGTGTTTGTGTGCAGTCCTCATCTGTTCAGGATCAGAAGTGGAATGCACAGGTTTAATTAGTTTTAAGAGTAACATGAGACACTCAGCTGGTTCTCTAAGTGACACTTAGAGCATGTTCTCCCACCCTTGGAATTACTTGGCACTTACTGCCTGTCAAAAGGATAGTTTTATCAAAAATATTCATTTAGCGAGGAGTGATTTAACACATTTGATACTCGAAGAATGTCTCATAACCCCCAGATATTTAAGAAGATGAAAACACAATAAAACAATCTACTGCTTTCTTTAGTTCCCATCTTAGAGAATAAAGCAACTTTATTATTTTGTTTTGATGTACACCTCTAGTAATCACAAAGAAATGGACACATGAAACTTCATGGGATGAAGAATGACACATGATCTGAAACTCACTAACCCAAGTAACCAGAGCATAGCAAGAAACTGAAAGCAAACCAGCAAACCAAAAACTCAAAGAAACCGACATAAATGCTATCAAAATCTTTTGTTAAATTACACATTTTAGTCCTTTGAACAGCATTTTCTTTACACAGCTCTAACAAGCTTAATTATCTAATCAAAAGTAGATTACAAAGCATATTAAAAATAGCCATAGCAGAAAGAACAGAGTACTGCCAAAGGCTTTCAGGACTGCCTAAAAATAAGGGGAAAATAACAACAATGATAGATAATACTTAAATTACATAAGAAATAAAACATTGCACCAACATAAGCTATTTACTATTAAGGCAAGCAAACTTACACATCGCAATAGATGCCTTTACTACAGCACTAGAAACCACACTGTCTTACTAATGAGTCATTAAAAATGGGTCATTTCTATATTATTTAAGGCTATGTCTGACTTTTCATACAAAGAAACTTAAAGGCAAAACAAACACTCCATTGCTTAAATGGATAAACTTTATTCCCAAAATGTGCGTCAAAGAAACATTTTATTCCCTTTACTATGCTACAAAACATTTCACTTTTATTCTTTGCTGGAACTAATATCTAGAGACCATACATTGAGAAAACAGAGAACAGAAGTTACTTTAGAAATGAAATAGTTTGGTTTAAGGATGGAATGAGAAGAAATGTTGATCATATGCATATTAGAATGTTTGCTTTCATTATAACATATTTGCAAATGTTCAAGGAACACTAGAAGGGAAAAATGTTTTCCATCAGGAGAAACAGCTCTAAGAAAACAGAAAGCCTCCTCCATGGCCTCACTAAGAGACCCCAGCAACGTGAGATTAACAACTACCCTCTTTTTTCCCTTATCCTCACCCAAGGGTATTTTTTCCATTGATTTTTTTAGAGAGTGGAGTGGAGGAAGGAGAGAGTGAGAGAGGGGGAAGGGGAGAGAGAGAGAAAAAAAACAACAACATTGGATGTGAGAGAGAAACAGTGATTGGTTGCCTTTTGCATGTGTCCTGACTGGGCAGGGATCAAGCCTGAAGCCAACCGAGATGGGAGGTACATGCCCTTGACCAGGAATCAAACCACTAAGCAGAACTGGCCAGAGCTAATAACTACCCTCTTGAGGCAGAATTTCACTTAGCATCTTTGTGATTAGTTTTCTTTTAATCCAATAATAAAATTTTCCTTCCAAAGAATGATGAAACTTTGAAAATTAGAGAATTTCTTTTTATAGGTTTCACGAACTCAGACCAGAAAAAAAAGTAAACCATTCTATCACAAAACTGTGGGGGGGAAACGTAGGTTAAATGACTATTGATGCCTTTTTACATTTATTTGGTTGACTTTTTAAAGATGTACAGTAACTCCCCCATGATCATTCTCATATATTAATCACAGAGGAAAATTATAGTTTTACAATAGGGAACCCTGGCTGACATCACCTTAAGCAGGTGATTGAAGTTAACATCAACATTAGTGAGACATATGACATCACGTACCCCTGATATGATGTTACTGAGAAGGGCCCAACATCATTCTGCAGAACTCTCACCCAAAATGGATACCTTCAGTTTAATCACGATAGGATATCAGACCAATCCAAGTTGAGAGACTTCTTCGAAACAACCAATCAGTACTCTAAAAGCGCCAACGTCATAAAAGACATGCATAGACAGTCACAGATTGGTGGAGGTTTGGGAGGCATGAGTCAATCCATCCTGGATTCAATTCTACAACAGAATTGAATTCCAATGCTAGTGGAAAACCGGTGAAACCAGGACAAAGTCTACAGTTTAGTTAATAGCATTTTACCAGTATTCATTTTTCAGTTTTATAATGGAACTGTGGTTTTGCAAAATATTAACATAGAGGAAGCTGGGAGAAGCTTACACAGAGCTCACTGAACTACCTGTGAAAGTTTTCTGTAAGTCTAATACTGTATCAAAATAAAAGTTAAGAAAAAGTTGTCATCTTTATCCTCATGAAAGTGACTCTGTAACATCCTAAGTTCTCTAAATTTTGTGGACACATGAAGGATTAATGACCAGGGAGGACAGAGTAGGTTAAAAATGGACAAAGCAACTGGCCAAATGTTTGGGCAAACGACAGGATCAAAGGAAATGTGCCAGATGTTTTCCACTCGCTCTACGCAGGGAGGCACCCCACTCAGCAGGGGCCCACTGTAAAGAGAAACCGGAGACACAAACTCTGATTTCATCCTAACATAGTGACCTATAAATATCTTCTTTCTTAAGACTCCTATTTCCCTTATTCTTTCTGAATCCTCTAGATAAAGTCCAACTGCTGTGCTTATGTATATGCCCATAAACTCACAGAAATGTCTTTTAACTAATTTCAATCCAGGAAAGTACCAATTAACATGTCATTAAAAGTTCCTAAACTTGGTCTTTTCTACAAAATCGTTACTTTCCAGTCATCATTTTCATTTTAATAGAATCATTCTCATTCTAGTTATATGAGGAAACCACATCCCCTTTACAAAAGTCTAACATTGTTGTAGAATTAGAATGTCCAGGATAACCTTGGTTAGCTTCTATGTTTGTTTTTGAGGAAGAGTTGGTTCTTTTCTTCTTCTATTTTTATCCTCTCTCAGGAAGTTTATGGCATAATGAGATAAACATAAGAAATACTCATGGCCATTTAACACTACACCTTCACAGAAAAATGTGGTATATCTTATCTGTATATAGCTTAGAAGATCTTTGAAACAAGATATTCAGCTTTCTCTTCATCTGCTTTTCACTTTGTAAGTGAAGTTATTTTGTATGTATGTCAACATGTTCACCATGGACTCTGAATGAGGGTGTAGAAGCTTAGCCTCTATAAAAGGCACATGATTCTAAAGACAATTCCAACCATTTGTTGTAACAGAACTGAGAATGTATAAGCCTTCATTCTCGTTTTTCTTTACAGGATAAAATGTAAAGGACAGAATGTTAAAAAAGAAAAAGAATTACTTCTCTTCCCAACAAATACTTAGTATTCTTGAGTCTCTTTCCTGCATGAGCAAGTTGTAGGGATTGGTACCAAGACTATCTTACTCTTCTCCTTACATCAACACTGTGGTTAAAAGTGATAATAGTAATAATACAGCTAACAATTAGATGTTTCCTTGGGTCAGACACTGTTCCAAGCAGCTGAAGCAAGTTGCCTAAGGCCACATGGCAGTAAAGGGTGTAGGTGGAGTCTGACCCAAGCCTGAGTAACTGGTGCTTTATACTGGATACTTACTTTAATAAAACAAAATGGGCAGGCCCGAAAGAAATTGCAATGGACACCCTGCTTCAGTGTTGAAGATTAACAGGGAGAAGCTTGCGATTGAGCAGCCTTTACTCAGCTTCAGCGAGTGCTGGCAGGCGCAGCCGAGGCCTGAGCTGCTGAATCATTTGATTTTCTTTCTTTTCTCTCCTTTCTCTGTTTCTCTCTCTCTCTCTCTCTCTCTCTGAAAGTGGCAGTCTAGATTTGTGTCTTGATTTTGAAATGTTACTGCTTATTTCAAACTTTTTCTAAAAATCCTAGTGGTCTGAAAGGTAAAGGGACTTGGTTTCATTTATCTTTGAATACCTAATCCCTAATGTGCTGCTGGCACATAGTAGGTGCAAAAAGGTTGCCTTCTGCTGTTACAAACCCTGCCATTTTATATTTGTGGTAGGAATTCATTAATTTATTCACCAAATATTTACTGAACTACTACAATGTGCCAGACACTGCTCTAGGCACTTGGGATACAATAGTGAAGAGAAAGGGGAGAGAGAAGCAACAGAGGATAATATTTTCGTGGGAGAAACAGGCCAAACGAAAACAAAAGCACATAAAGTCAGATGGAGTGGAGGACTGGAAAATAAGGAGATGGTTTGCTTTGAATTGAGCCCATGCCGCCCAGAGCTAAAGAATGAAACTTAGGAAGTTAGATACAATAGTCCATGCTTCCTAGTGCCATACTGGTCACTACTCCACAAATATGTCACACATATGTAAGCAATTTAAAGAAAAGGGTCAGAGAGAGAGAGAGAGAGAGAGAGAGAGCGAGTGTGAGAGAGAGAGAGCTTTCTTCATAAGGAGAACAATAAGATCTTGCTCCTTGGCTTGAAAGGAAGTATTGATCAGTAGTTAGTGAGTCAAAGGTTAATAACTTGGGCTTGATTATTTCTGTTATCTGACTCATGATTGATGATGTCCTCTGGCTCCACTAAAGACAGGAGCCCCCTTTTGATTGCTGTTACTGGGAACCAAGGAATTAAGCCATTCTCTAGTCATTTAGTTGCAACAGGGGCAGGGGTCGTCTATCTCCTGCATCAGAGGGTGAGTGGCACAAAGGTCCCTATAGAGAGGGTACAGGGCAGTCACCAAAAATGCAAACTTGGAGCAACATAAAGCTAACTGGCAACTGGCGTGGCAAAACGCTAGCTAGCTCTGACACACAACTCTTCTGCTCTCATGTATTATCATTCCATAAGACCACATGCTGAGTTAATGGAACTTGTCCTCCAGTTTGCTTTGGAAACGGATGTAGTTTCAAGTAGCCCAAATGGCACAATCTGGCTCTTGCTCCTGGACAGCTGCTGGGAGCTATAGACAGGACAGCTATCCCAGATGAGGCATATGCTTCCTACCGCCAAGTTGTATCTAAAAATGCACAAACCTGGTCCCCAGCTTCTCATCAAATCACTCATATCTATTTCGTACTCATGATTTAAGTAATTAGAGTCAATGATTATGCTTAGAAAACACCCTAAAGACAAATGCAAGTGTGTATGTTCAAGCAGCCTTTAAAATAATGCGCACAGCCCCTAAGACTGGAAGGAAAATGTTATTTTCTCATTGTCTTTATATATAAAAATTAGATTTTACTCAACCTGCACTTTTTTGGAAGAAACAATATTTTCTTTGTTAGTCAAGCCCAAAAGAGATCTCATGCCAAGACATTTTGTTCTTGTCATGGATACTAGCCAAAAAGATATTCCTTGAAATAAAAGTCACAATCTGTTGAAAGCCTCACAAGTCCACTAAATTAGGAAACAAGTAATCATTATCACATAACTAAAAAGCATGAGAAAAAAATTAATGACTTAAAATAAATATGCAAACTCCCCAGTTGTAAAGAAAACCATCAATGGATCCATAGCTGCAAAATAACCTCATTTAAACAAATAAAATTTCCCCTAAATATGTGTCAGATATCAAACCATCCTACTTATCAGTGAACTACCTTTGTCTACCCACAGAAACTTCCTAAAAGTCTAACATCTTTGGTTTCATTCATGGAAGTTTCATTGGCCTTGATCTTGCATCAAATAGATGGAAACTGATAGAATAATTTAACACAGATTCCTGATGTATTACATCTAAACTGCACATAATGAGATGGTTATAGGTCTTTTGACTATTGTATTTAAAGAATAGTCAACATTAGCAATAATGAAATAATACCAATGTATTTATACAATTGAAAGTTGTTGTTGTTGTTGTTTTTAAAAAATCTATAAATAAAATTGTTTATAAACGTCTACTGAGATTTACTTTTTGGAGAATCTCTCCATCTAGTGCGCATTCGTTCAGGTGTCATGGAGTTACCTAAGAAGCTCTGGATAGGATTCGAGGATTTAGGATAATGTATTGTAAATTCTTTACTTTCTGCTTGTGTTTCATTTTAAATGCCTTTTTAAAAATTCTCCAATACCTCCACGGGTGAACCTGGCAAAGACGAGGCAGATGCCTGCTATCACCAAGTTGTCTCAAGAACACAACTCTGCTACCGATTGCTGCCTTCAGCCGTGGCGGGTGCGACTTCGTGCACTTCCCACTTCCAATCAAGAACAATGCAAAGAACAGCAGGCTCACTCCCATGTCCACCAAAACTTGCAACAACAATCAAGGGATGGTGGAGAGATGCCCAGGCAGAGAACCCCGGGGCCAGCCGGAACCCCCCACCCGGAAAGCCCTGCTCCCCCCGGAGCGGCTCAGTACCTGCTGCCCGGGTGGCTGGCGGCGGCGCGGGGCGCGCAGCGCGGCTCGGAGCTGGGCGGCTGGGAGCGGGCGTACGAGTGGTAGGCGGTCAGCACCACGCCGCCCGAGTCCTCCACTTCCATCGTCAGCCGCGCATGTCCTGGCTCCCGCCCGAGAACAAAGGCGGGGACCAGCATGGACCAGCACCGGGACCCCGTCACCAGCGGGGAGGCAGGGCCCATCCAGCTCCCGGGGGCTCTCTCCGGGCTGTCAGGGCAGCCGGCCCCGCCCGCGGGGCAGCCCTATTAGCATAGATTGCAAAACACGCCCCGGAGCCCTGGAGGGGGGTGGGGGCCCTGAGGACGAGGTGCTGGGGTGGGATCCCTGTCTCTAGGAAACTGGAAACCGGCTGTGATCCTTCAGGGCTCGGGCGAGCTGCTCTAGTCAAGTTTTTTTCTTGCTTTGTTTCTTTTCCTTTTCCTTTTCTCACCTCCCCCCTTCCACCGGGAGGCTTATCCGATCGCTAGGAACATTTCCTGCCTGGTAGCCCGGAGTGAGAGAAAGAAACCCTGCCCGGGAGCCCGGGCTGAGCAGGAGAGCAGCCAGGTCCACGCTTGTGGTCTGGGAAGAAAGGAAGAAAATGCAACTCTCATTTACAGCATCCACATCAAAAATGGAAGAGCCGGATTACGTTGCTGTGTACTTAGTCAAGTTACAATAAACTTGCTTTCCTTTCGGGCAGGTAATTCCCGCTTACAGCAGGCAGAACATGTCCCTCCCTCGCCCTCAAGGCCACAACAACCAGGCTCTGACCTCACTCCCACATCCCTTTCCTCCTCCCAGTCCTGATCAAATGAACTGACCGCTTTCAGCTGGCCTGGAAATCAGGCTTCGTGAGCTGAAGCTTGTTACTGCCAGAGGTCTTGATGGGAGGTTGAGGAGGCTGGGTGGCTGGCTGGAAAGAGCCTACTTTGACTCTGTCTTTCACACCCTGACAAGGTGTGTTACCTGCTGTCTCTTACACTCCCCTGGGAGCTGGGTAGAATGGAAAGAGGAGTTAGTGCACCCCTGGCTGAGGGATGGCCTGTTATGCTACTTAACATCTCAGAATCTGCTTCTGCATCTGTGAACGGGAAAAGAATATTCTTTCTTCTCAGGGCATTAAAAGCACCAACGACCTGCTAAGTTCTCAAGAAACATGGTTCTCTCTGCTACTTCCTTTACAGCCATCCAGGGAGACATTTGTTTTCACTGCAATTTCAGAGGTTGGGAAAACAAAACATTTTTCACCCAAAATGCTTTTTTAAAACATGTTTTGTTGATTAAAGAAAGGATGGGACAATAACTAACATTTACCAAAATACTCATGTATTGGACCCTGTACATTAGCTCTTTAAACAACTCTCTGAGGGATTATTACCAGAATTTTTTGACTAAAGAAACTTATCAAGCATCCGTGTATGGAAAAGGCACTGCAAAGGTTGTTTCATTCCCCAAAACTTGCAGACACAAAGAGACATCTGTTTACCTACTGTGTCTAATGCCAAATACATTAAAACTATGACAATACTTTCTTAAAATGTGAAATAATAAAGACATAGTGTAAGTATGGATACATGTCCACAATGCCTCATCTAAAACCTTGGAACCAGATACGTTTCAGAATCTATTAATATTTTTTCATTTTAAAAGTAACGTGGTGCATGCACCATTTAACATAGAAACCCTCCACCCGGTACAATTAGGGACAGCACTCTGTATTTAAACATATTTTCTTTAGCAAAAAGAATTGACCCTAAGTGCAATAAAGTCTATGATTGGTCTCACATCAATTCAGGTCAGGTTTATCACCAAATAAGTTTTGGCACCAAACTTTTTTTTAAAAGGTGTACTTTTTACAGCTTTTCGAATTTTGGAACTACCATAGGAATTATAGTAGTGGAACTTTTTATGGGTATGGGATTTCTCCTTGGAATTTTTTTTTTCTTTTCTGAACTACAGACTCACAATTTTAAATACCTGCAGGGTACTTCCTTGAATGCACTTTGGCCGTAACTCTGCCTCAAGATGTCCAACACCATAGTAGTACCCCCTCACGCTTGGCATCATAACCATTCTTCTTCTTCTCCTGTATATTCAAGCTTTACACACCCTGGAGTCACTTTGACTCCTCTCTCCAATCGATTATCAAATCTGTCAATCCTTGCTCAAAATGTCTGCCAACCGTTCCTCCTATTCCCACTGCTACTGTCTTTGTTCTCCTATCACCATCTCTTGGCTGGCGATGGCAATCCTTCCTTGACATAGATTACTTTCAATCACCTCCCCTTAAACCAGGGGTGGGCAAACTTTTTGACTCGAGGGCCACAATGGGTTCTTAAACTGGACCGGAGGGCCGGAACAAAAGCATGGATGGAATGTTTGTGTGAACTAATATAAATTCAAAGTAAACATCATTAAATAAAAGGGTTTTTTTTTTTTTTTTAGTTTTATTCATTTCAAACGGGCCGGATCCAGCCCGCGGGCCTTAGTTTGCCCATGGCTGCCTTAAACCCTGCCCCTATTCCAAGTGCTGGTAGAGTGATTTCCCTAAAGCACAAGCCCGCCCCTTTTCAAGTGTCCTCAGCTGTAACCCACTTACTACAAAATAAAGTTGGAACTTGTTAGAACAGCTTCTCATTAATGTTTTGGTCACCAAAAACTTTCTCGCTCCCAAGACCCTATGGCCCATTCACACTAGCCTGTCCAGCACTCTTAGTTTGCCTTTGCTCCTGCCTGTCATTTTCCCCTTAAGAACCCTCTATCTAATTAACCCCATAAAGCAGTGGTTCTCAACCTTCCTAATGCCGCAACACTTTAATACAGTTCCTCACGTTGTGGTGACCCCCAATTTCATTGTTACAAATTGAACATAATTTTAAAAAAGTGATTAATCACAAAAACAATATGTAATTATATATGTGTTTTCTGATGGTCTTAGGCGACCCCTGTGAAAGGGTCGTTCGACCCCCAAAGGGGTCGCGGCCCACAGGTTGAGAACCACTGCCATAAAGGCTTCTCAGGTATTCCTAATTCAAAGTAAGCCCTCCTCTGGCCTCTTGTGAAAATTGCTCTTACTTCTGTGGTAGGAATAATCGCATTCTGCAGTGGAGTAAAGCACAGTTACCCGGATCGCAGTGTGTACACGCTCTGCTCCTGTGCCCACCTCACACGTAATGATTCCATCAGACTGGTTTTTGCCACTGAGCCCAGATGTGCCCACAAAATTCTTCAAAACTGAGTCCCCAGCTGCAAGATAACTTTGAGACAAAACTATTTGCCAACCCAAGATTGTATTACTGTTTTCAACAAGTTAGTGCCTTTTCTTACATTGTAAGCTATTGGAGGGCTAGTGTCATATTTTTGTCATTATGTCACAGAGCCCATCGTGTTTTGCAGAGTAGGCAATCAATAAGGCATATGTGTTCAATGAATGAACATATGAATCTAATAATGAATCAGTGGATGAAATAGCACTCTCTAGTGCAATATTTCTGTTCTTTCAGAGTAGCCAAGGAATTATTATTATACATGGTTCATGAGTCTATATGACACTGCAAACTAAAAAAAAAAAGTGTTTCACATGTATGTATTAATATTTTTCAACTGGGGATATACGCTTAATAAAATACAACTCTGTAAGTATTCTTGAGTTTTCAGGTTTCATAAAGACGGTAGAGTGCACATCCTATATAATAAAAGCATAATATGCAAATCAACCGAACAGTGGAAAGATGGGTCAGTGGGGAGCGGGGCCGGCAAGCAGGGGGTGCCAGACCAGCCAAGGTGCATTCCAGTGAGCAGGGGGCGGGTGGCTGCAGCGAACAGTGGCGATGGAGGGGTGATGGGGGACCAGCGCCATCCCTTGATTGGCCCGCTGGTTGCCTCCCACAGAGGGAGGCCGGACTGAGGCATAGGCCTGCTCCCCCGCAGGGAATGGGCCTAAGCCATCAGTTGGACATACCCTGAGGGCTCCTGGACTGAGAGAGGGCGCAGGCCGGGCTGAGGGATCCCCCCTTCCCCCGGAGTGCACGAATTTTTGTGCACCAGGCCTCTAATATTACATACTATAGAATACTCTATGCAAGATAGCCTCTGTTTGCCCTCCAGACCCACTTGCTACCCTCACTACCCTGCTTAGTCCTGGTGTCTGCATCCATGAGCTCCCTTGCCTCTACCTTCAGGAAAGGGGCACCCAAAGAGAGGTGCCACCAGATGATCTAGAGAGGGAGGAGGGAAAACCAGGTTGGGTGTTTGTTTCCCAGGCTTCTTCTCTGCTGTTTTGCTGTTGTCTGGTTCCTTTTACAAAGTCATAGTTCCTGACTGCAGCTCTCTCCCTTGCTGGTCTCTCTGGAGTCCTGTAACACTACCTCTACCTGGCCCTTCAGATCTAGGGGTGGTAACAGCGCTTGGTCCATGAAGAAATCCCTCTGTCTTCCCTCCTGCAAAATCCCTAATTGGTCCCTCACCCCACCCACACCTTTATAGACAGTCCCTTTACTGAGTGTCCCATCTCTTCCCGCCAAGATCCTGACAGATACATACCAGAGATTTAGGCAGTATCCCGTAGACAAAAACATTAGAATGTCTGCAGTGAGCTGTATGAATATACACACCATGAGGGATGAATACAAATAATAAACACTCTCATATCAGTCAGTTCAGGTGTTTTTTCACCAAATAAGTTCAGGTCTGAACAAGTTTTGCATTCAAATTAGTTACAAAAATTTTTCAGATTTAAGAGTTTTTGCATTTCAGAATTACAGCTATGGGATTGTGGCCCTGGGGTCTGTGAACACTCTTGCATGCTGGGAATCACGGGACTAGGGGATGGCAGCACAGGACTGTGACAACTGGTTCAGCGCAGAGTAACCGGGAACCCTGCGAAAGATTCTTCATCTGGGAACTGGGCTGATAAATCGCCCCCCTGGTGGACAGTGGCCATTCAGGCTCAGAAGTAGCATTTCCAGTTTATCTGGAGTAGGGCAACAGTAGAGGGAAAGTCTAGTTTCCCACCCAGTGCTGCTCTGGATGTCCCTGCAGCACCCAGCACTGGAGTGAGAACGGGAGACCTGGGAGTCAGCACCAACTCTGCCCATAACAGAGCATGGGGCCAGTCGCTGACTGCACACCTGTTTCTCCAATGTAAAAGAAAGAAAACAGCCCGCATCTGTGGAATGTGTATCATGTGCCTGGTTCTGTTCTAGGCATCAGAACCCCAACTCATGAAATGCTCCCTGTTGCCTTCTCAGACACAAGTTACAGCATCTTCATCTTACAGTTGAAGAAACCAGCTGTAGTAACCTTCCCAGACGAGGACATGGAAAAGCTGGGATTCAAACCCAGGCAGTCTGGCTCCCTGAATCCATGCTTTTAAATATCATATTTCTATTTCATAAAAGAGTCGCTGAGATTCAAAATATATCCCTCCTCTATAATGTAATATGAAATAGGTAGGATCCATGTTTCTTTGTTGCAGCTTTCCATACATCTACTTAGCATATTGAAGGATAGATATCATTAGCATATAATAATGATGATAAAAATAGTGATAAGTGAAAGGATTGCATGTGTTTTCAATACACAATACTAAGGTTATTCAAAAACATATCTATTTCATTAACTGCTAAGAGCAGTTCACCAACTGCTCTTAGAATGTGCTGAAGGTTAATTCAGTGGTATTTCATCTGCCTTGCAAATCTGTGAGTAGATACACATAAATAAGTCATTGGAGAGTAGTGACATAGGTGAACTACAGGTGCACAAAGACTCTGCGCTTTCCAAATAAACAGAGGAGGCAGAGTGATAGACCGCCAAACAGGGTCAGAGTTGAGTTGTAGTTTGAATTATGAATTTGCTAACGACTGTCTGTGTTACCTTAATTTCTCTCTGTTTCAATGTCCTAATTTGAAAAGTGGGGAATATCCTCAAATAGCTGTTGGGAGGGTAAATGAGATAGCATCTTTGAAACACCAGTCACAGTGCCAAGCATACCATAGACACTCAATACATGCTGGTTCTAGTCTCCCTTTTTTACTATCTCCTGTCACCTGTCTTCCACCCCAGTCTTTCTGGAAGCATCATTTGAGTTCAACCCTCCAGAGTAAACAACCTGATTTTGGAATTCCAGAAGCATGTCTTAGGAATACCCAAAGGCGTTTTATAACCTTCTTGAGAAATGAGTCAGACTCAACTGAAATAAACTTACCTGGGAAAGCCTCACAAACTCGGCCCCGAGTGTAAGTGACATGGCAGTAAGTGTCATGAAGTATGGAATATTTCAGCAAATTCACCCTCACGAAGATCCTCCTCTATAATGTAATATGAAATAGGTAGATCTATGTTTCTTTGTTGCAGCTTTCCATACATCTATTTAGCATATTGAAGCATATATATCATTAGCATATAATAATGATGGTGAAAATAGTGATAAGTGAAAGGACTGCATGTGTTTTCAATACACAATACTAAGGTTATTCAAAAACATATCTATTTCATTAACTGCTAAGAGCAGTTCACCAACTGCTCTTAGAATGTGCTGAAGGTTAATTCAGTGGTATTTCATCTGCCTTGCAAATCTGTGAGTAGATACACATAAATAAGTCATTGGAGAGTAGTGACATAGGTGAACTACAGGTGCACAAAGACTCTGCGCTTTCCAAATAAACAGAGGAGGCAGAGTGATAGACCGCCAAACAGGGTCAGAGTTGAGTTGTAGTTTGAATTATGAATTTGCTAACGACTGTCTGTGTTACCTTAATTTCTCTCTGTTTCAATGTCCTAATTTGAAAAGTGGGGAATATCCTCAAATAGCTGTTGGGAGGGTAAATGAGATAGCATCTTCGAAACACCAGTCACAGTGCCAAGCATACCATAGACACTCAATACATGCTGGTTCTAGTCTCCCTTTTTTACTATCTCCTGTCACCCGTCTTCCACCCCAGTCTTTCTGGAAGCACCATTTGAGTTCAACCCTCCAGAGTAAACAACCTGATTTTGGAATTCCAGAAGCATGTCTTAGGAATACCCAAAGGCGTTTTATAACCTTCTTGAGAAATGAGTCAGACTCAACTGAAATAAACTCACCTGGGAAAGCCTCACAAACTCGGGCCCCGAGTGTAAGTGACATGGCAGTAAGTGTCATGAAGTATGGAATATTTCAGCAAATTCACCCTCACGAAGAAAGGCAAGAAAACAGAGCATTTATGCAAAACCTTAACATGGACAAAGAAAAGTGCCTCCCGTGGCCTTGGTTGCTTCTCTAGCAAAACTGCTTCCAGGAAAATCGTTTTAAGACCGGAACAGGAAAACAGGTGCAGCTGCTGGAATCTTTGCAGCCACTGACTGCCATCCACTCAGCAAGAGGGTTTGAAGTTACATAGTCACTGGCCCTATCTTGCAGGAAACAAAGGCACAGTTCTTACCTACTTCGGGGAATGCGTTAATTCTATCAAAACTCCACCTTACCTACATGCACGCTTCCCCAACATCCTCTAGGAAGATTGGGTAAAATGAGGGGGGACGAATGCAAACTGCATTTAATATAAAGAGAAAATACTTTAATGAGGTGATCATTTTATAAAGTATTTTAAAAGGTAATGTGTAAATCTTGAATTGCTACCCTAAAATATTTTTAAAAACCTATTGGCACTACTTAAATTATTCATATTTATTTTCTGAGTCCTCTCATTAGGACACAACTTTTAGACTATTCTGATGTTTCCATTGCTCTTTCTTAGCATCAATTTTTAAAGAGATATCAGGGCCTATTTTTCCTCAGTAATTTTTCTGTGCCCTATGGTCAATTTGGTAATCAGGTTATGCAGACTATGTCTCCATGAGAGCTTATCAGCCAGGTCAAGACTTTTGTTATTTATGTGATGGGCATAACTGAGTCACTTAAGTGACTTAATGTGATAAGTGGCTTCTACAAGTAAACTGAATCAGTATTGATTGGAAATGAATCACTACTAATAGACCCAGCAGAGTGGGGGAAGGGAATAGACCAGCTATAGACATGAAGGTTTGGTCTGTAAAGCTTTGCAATTTGAAATACTTTCAGCAGTGCCGTGTTTTGTAATTACACAAGGGCTTTATTTACTCATCCATCCATTCCAAGAACCTACAATCATCACCAGAACCCACAATACTAAGCACCAGGAATATAAAAATTAATAATCTGAAAGCATAGTTTCTGCAGGGGCTGGGGCTTGGGGCTGGAGTAGGAGGTCGCCAAAGAACACTCCCCAGAGGAGGTAATGCTAGAGATGGGTCTTAAAAATGAGTAACGATGGGCCAGCTCAGGAATAGGTGTCCACAGTGGGTGAGGAATGAGAAGCAGGGCATTCTGAAGAGAGATAACAGACTGG
>NW_005360509.1:186167-198405 GCF_000412655.1 Myotis brandtii
ATCAGTTACCTGCTTTGTTCACAGTCACTCCAGGCAGCACAGACCACCTGGCCTGGGAAGTGATGGAATCACATTAGATTTCCACTAATGAGGGAAGAACACAACAGTAAGATGCTTGGGGAGAAATGTGGCAGGCAGGGCTACCTATGAGGAGAAAATATTTATTACAAGAGTTCTTTGGTTGGAAACCACAAAAATATTCCTGATTCTGAAACAAGGAAGAGTCTATACTAATAAAAGGGTAATATGCTAATTAGACCAGATAGACCGGACATCTTCCAGATGTCCTTCTGGACAAAGCCACAGCAGCTGTGAGGGCCGGCGCCTGGCAGCAGCAGCAAAGTGATGGGGGCAGCACCTTCCCCTGATTGGCCCAGTCGCCTCCTGCAGAGGGAGGCCAGACTGCAGCATAGGCCCACTCAGAGCAGGCCTAAACCATCAGTAGGACATCCCTTGAGGGCTCTTGCCTTCTCTAATGGTAAAGCAGGCCAAGAGGTCATATACCATGTGGAGGGAAAGTCCCCAAATTGACACCTGGGTGTTTTTAGGTAACAAGAGGGAATGCCAATGTGCCATCAAATGACCAGTGTTCACTAGAGGGAAGTGGGTGCAGCCTTGGGGAGGCAAGGTTGGCCTGAAAGCACTGGCCAAGAGGCACACTTGGGTCATGGATGGTAAAGACATCCAAGAGCTGAGACAGGAAGGAGTCTTCAGAGAGTGGGAGGAATAAGTGAGGCCCAGAGAAAGAATACATTTGCCTCTCTTGTGGTTTTGCCTATATGTGGCCCTGAATAAGGAGGGTCTTATTTCCTGGAGTTTACAAATCAAATAGACCTTGATTTTGTGATGAGCATAGGAAGGTTCAAATCCATATTGGCTAATCAGTCCTCAAATAGGGCCCAGACTACATCATTCAATAAGACTTACATGCCCTGAACTAAGTCTGGAGAAGTATTACTGAATGCATAATCTTAAAGTAAGTTTATGCAATGGGTGGTTAAAATGGTACAGTGGAAGGAAAGCAGGGTCTGAAGTCAGACAGGCTTATGAATAAATACCATTTCATCCAGTTAGTGCCCTAGGATATGAGCCTTTATTAATCGCTCTGAGATCTGATTTTTCTCATCTGTAAAATGAGATGATAATATCTACCACACGGAGTTGTTGGCCAGGATTTAGAAAGGACTTGTAAAATCACTGTGTATATAATTTTCAATAAACATATGTTCCTTTTATTATGCCATGCTTTCAAGAAATTGTTATTTTACCTTCTACTTTGTTAGTGATACCTATTTGATGTCCCAGGGGGAATTAAAAAAACCCTAGCTAACTTATTAGTCAGCTAATACAGACATTTCAATACACTCAGATTGTATCTCTATAGAAAAGGTCATGCTAGTGTAACAAAGCCATGTTTTGAAACTGAGCAGGCATCGGCAGATAGGAAATTGATGTTTGTCAGTTGAAACATTATTCAATGATGTACCTAGCTGTTACTGATTATTACCCAGCTCAAAAAAGTCACAGATGCCTTGACGGCCAGGCCAGAATATCAGCATGCTCCTGAGAGGAAGTCTTGACTCACAGCACTGGCATTCCAGATCACTCCCTTCTGGTTGGCTTCTCAGAAGGCTGATGCACACTGAGTATAGCATCTGATGCAAAGTAGGCTTAAACAATGATTTCATGAGTAAAGACCCCTCTGCCACTCAATCTTCAGTGTTTATATCTTCCAATGTATAATGAAACTATAAGGCTGGTACCTTACTGTGACTTTATGGAAAAAGTGGGAAGACAGGGAAGTCCTAAGAGAGGAGTCCTAGAGAATAGGATGCTGTGAAAGTTACACCCCGTGGGCTGTGCAATGCAGCCCTGTTAGGATGGCTTTGAAGGTAGGAGTGTAAGGCTAAGATTACACAACAGTTGTAGTAAAACTTGTGTTGAAGGGAGTGAACACTGTTCTTCCTGACTTCTGCTCTTTTTCCTGCTAGTGATGATGAAGCTCTGTGTGTGTGTGTGTGTGTGTGTGTGTGTGTGCGCGCGCGCGCGCGCTATGTATGTATATATACATCTTCCTGATCCCTTTCTTTGGGGGCATCACACTTGAGTGCCTTTACACAGGAAGCCACCTCAGGCCATGTGGTTTGTCAGTGCTTGTCTCATGACTCAGGCCTCAGAACAGGAACGGGTATTTAACTAAAGCTGGGACCTCTGCCAGATCTTCACAACGAGATTTTTTTTTCTTTCTCTGTAAAGATAGTGCAACTGTGTAGCTGCAAAGAGCCATCTTGCTACCATAAAGCTGGTCTGATATATCTTGAAGCCAAGAGAAGCAAGCTGAGATGCTGGGGAGCTTCCTAGCAATATCACTTGAACCTCTTTCCTCAGGCTCTTCTGGAGCAAATATTACCACTCTTTCTTTTGCTGCTTAACTTAACGTGAGTTGGGTTCTTACGACTTGCAACCACAATGATAACAATAGCCAGCACTCACATGGCATTTACTAGGTGCCACGTGTTACTCGAATCATTGACTCACTTAATCCTCACACTAACACCGTCAGGTAGGTACCATTATTGTCATTTTCTCCACTTTGCAGTGGGAGAAATGGGAGCTCAGAGAGGTTAACACACCCAAAGTCACAGACCTCAAAAAAGGTATAGGTGAAATTCAACCCAGGTAATCTGGCACCAAGGTCCAGGAACTTAGCAACTACAGCATCCTGCTCTTAATTGCCCAGACTTATATTGTGAACCTGGGCAAGTAACATCTCTGAGCCTCCACTTTATCAGAGCAGGCTCTGAGTAAGCAGTAATGGTTGCAGTATTTGTAATTATTTCACTACTTTACTCCATTTCCTTCATTCTGAGTGGTGCCTGGTGGGTGGGAATAAATGAGTTTATGTTTACAAACAATGTTGAGGACTTGGAATGAAAACTAAGAATCATGATAGTCTGTTCTCTAAAAACAAGTAACAGTCTTGTTTTTTTCCACTGAGAAAGAATGGACTTGATTGTGTCTGTCGCGGTTGCCATCACACACAGGAATAAATGGTCACTTGAGGCTTGGCTGTTTTTAGAAATATCCTCTCAAAGTGAGTGAAAAGAGACTGAAGATGATGAGATACTTGAGAAAGAATTATTATATCCTTAATCGAAGTGCTTCAAAGAACTTAGAATCCCTTTGTTCTGAATTCATTTCAATTGCTAATGGTGGAAAATTTATTTCCTAAATTAGATGAACTCCTCTTGTCTACAGATTACAAATCAGATTGAAATGTAATTCTAATGGTAACTTGATTAGGAGTGATTTACCTTCAGGTAACTGCAGTCGTTTAGAGTCTGTTTCCTTTATGATTTCCCCCCTGCAGCTTCCTCATTTTTATTTGGACCTGTTCTCCTCTGTAGGCACAGGACAAACAGCCACTTCCCTCTTCTGGGCTGCTTTGCTCCTCGAGGTTCCCCGGGGAAAAGGGATGTGCTCCGTGCTGAGGCATTCCTGGATGGAGTCACTTCCCTATAGCTCTTGAAGGGAAAAATCACCCAATTATCTTCCAATCTATAAAACTACAGTATTGGGGGTGAGTTGGATATTATCTATAGTTATACTTTTTCTATTCGTTCATGTATTTATTTATTACTTGAATCACTTATTAAACATGTTTATAAATGTATACATTTCTTGAGAACATATATGCCAGACACCATTCTGGGGTCTGAGGATACAAATATAGTGGAATTACATTATGAAATGTATTCCTATGCTTTCTTTTTTATATTTCCCATCATGATATTCTTTCCATTCAGCAAGAGATTACAGCTACTTTAGTGTGGATTCTCCATAGGAAAATACCAAACAGACAAAAGTGCAACATGGTCTCATTGCTAGCAGGTGACAGAGCACAGATCAGAATTGTCCTCTGCCTCCAACACAAGTTTATTACAACAACCACTGTCTAATTTAGCCTCACACTCCTGTCTTCAAAGCCATTCCATCAGGCAGCATTGCAGGGCTCCAGGGCATAAGTTACATGGCAGCCTACTTTTGAGAACCTTTGGCACTGACCTCCTATGATTTTTAAGTCCCACTTTTTAGAGCAGCGGTTCTCAACCTGTGGGTCGCGACCCCTTTGGCGGTCGAATGACCCTTTCACAGGGGTCACCTAAGACCATTCTGCATATCAGATATTTACATTACGATTCATAACAGTAGCAACATTACAGTTATGAAGTAGCAATGAAAATAATTTTATGGTTGGGTCACAACATGAGGAACTGTATTTAAAGGGCCAGAAGGTTGAGAACCACTGTTTTAGAGGAAGTCACAGTAAGGTAACATTTTACATTTGCCGATATAGAACCTGATAGAGGTTGTTATAGTTAGAATAGAAAAATGGCTAAAGCTTTAAGTGTCAGATTTTCACTTTCAAGATTGGCTCTTGAAGGACATTTCAGATATATCAATCAAGAAAACTAGGTTTTCCTGGCAGGTGTGGCTCAGTGGTTGAGTGCCAACCCATAAACCAAGAAGTTGCTGGTTTAATTCCTGCACATGTTGGTTTGCAGGCTCCATCCCCAGTAGGGAGCGTGCTGATCGGTGCTTCTCTCTCATCGATGTTTTTATCTCAGTTGCTAGTTTAATTCCTGCACATGTTGGGTTGCAGGCTCCATCCCCAGTAGCAAGCGGCTGATCGGTGCTTCTCTCTCATCGATGTTTTTATCTCTATCCCTCTCCCTTCCTCTCTCTCTGAAAATCAATAAAAACATATTTTAAAAAATAAAGAAAGAAAACTAGATTTTTCATGACTAGAGTTTAGCACTTGAGTTTCCTAAGTTTAAAAAAAGTCCCATTAATGACAAAACCAAAGTTTGGAAAAAAAAGAAAGAAAGACAACTAGATTTTTCATGACTAGAGTTCAGCACTTGAGTTTCCTAAGTTTAAAAAAAGTCCCATTAATGACAAAACCAAAGTTTGGAAGACTGAATGTGGAGATTTTTAAAACATGACAAGTAAGGCTGCAGACCGTGATGTAAAGAGAGGGGTAGCATTGCTTTTACACAGAAGGGACTTGAAAACTCTCAGAGCTTGGGAGAGATGGTAAGGGGGGAAGAGTGGTTAGCCACTCTGCCCCTTCCTGGGTTAAATCTCTGGGACACGGGGTGATATGAGCACTAGGCTTGAGTACCTGAAGATGGTGAAGCTTATGTGCCATCCCCTACCTGAAACTCTGGACGAGGGAGTCCTGCAGAGGATCTCAGATGGCCCACACCCCCCAGAAGGTATCATGGAGGGGATCAACAATTTCCCAGGTGCCCCAGCAGGAACTGACAGTCAAGCTCTCAGGACACTCACTATAGCTGAAGTGAAATGACTTGGTGGCAGAAGGTCTCGGGTTGATAGCCCAAGCTGGGGAGTCAAAGGATAGTTCTAGCCAGGCAATAGGAGATCCTCAGGACCAGCAAGTTCTGAAGTGGAGACCTAATAAGCAGGGGAAATGTCAGAGTCCCCAAGGAGACTGCCTACGGTGGCAAAGTGCATAAGGAGCTCCACCGTCAGTGGGGACAATGAGGACAACCCCCTCCCCCACCACCACCACCACACACACACACTCACACAACCAGAGTAAAGCAGATAAGCGACTTGGAGGACAGCACCAGCCCCACCATGTTATATAATGTCTCCTGTGCCCAGACACAATTTCAGGGTACCAGGCAGAAGACAAGACCCCACTACAAGTTCCCCCCATGAAGGGAAGTTGAAACTTTGATTGACTGAGCTTAAATCCTGAATATAGTGATTTCCTGAAAAAGACATCTGTAAATCAGAAGACAGTGAGTATCCTTGATGTGGCAGGTAGAGCTAAGATGAGTTCAAGGATAGATGAATAAAGGTACATGTGTTTGTAGATGTGACTTAGGACTGTATTCAAAATGTAAAAGCCACTGCATAAAGAAACATAAGATAAAATGTCTGCTGTAAAAAGCTTATCATCTAAGGGTGTGTTACAAAGTGAGGCATGAAAGTGAGGAGTTTTCTGCCTTATAATTTTGCATATGATTGATCTTAACATTTTATGGCTAAAAACATGTCATGCTTGCAGATGAGGCCGGTGGGGGCTAAAGTGAGACTAGGTAAAGTCTAGAAAGACCTAATGTTCTACCTCAACCTGGTGCCGATTGAGAGAAATGTAATAGAGCTGGGTGAGAGCCATAAAAGACAGTCTAAATAATCACCAATTAAGGAAAATGCTTTATGAAAAGAAATATTAAGATGATAAAACAATCAAGAAATGCAAATGCTGAGAGGGACCAGCCTGAAGTCTATCAGGTTTCTTTATTAAACAAAATCATCATAAGCCATTCTTCAATCCCACTATAAAAATTGAAAATGAGTTGGGTAGCTCTGAGGTCTGATTCATTGTGGCATTTTTTGGACTCAATAAACCCCTCATGATACCAGAGGTGACATGATCCCAGGCACTTGTATTTTATTTGCTTTTGCTAGGGAGGTGAGCAAGGTTCATATAGTATGTTTATTAGTGTTGCCCAGGGAATGGCCCCACTATGGAGACCTGTTTCAGAACAGACCTCAATCAAGAAGTGGTTTTCCTCCAAAATACTTTACAATCAGACACAGAGAAAACCCAGAAGCGATGTAGAAGAATGCTCATTCCCTAGTGAAATCCCAGTCCCAGAGACACTGTCCACTGAGGAAAGACTTAAAGAGCTGCAGACTTGCTCAGTCACCCCCGGAGCAGACAAGTCTCACATCTCAGTGTTGACTTTGGGCAAATGCATAAGAAATGACTTTTTACCCAGAACTTTGAAACCAGACACAGACATCTCAGAAAAGAGCGTATTTTGAGTTAGGGCTGGCATGTAGCAGAAGAGGTGACTGGGGCCAGCAAAGTCATTCAGTCACTCAGTGGTTCTCAACCTTCCTAATGCTACGACCCTTTAATACAGTTCCTCATGTTGTGGTGACCCCCCAACCATAAAATTATTTTCGTTGCTACTTCATAACTGTAATTTTGCTACTGTTATGAATCTTAATGTAAATATCTGATATGCAGGATGTATTTTCATTGTTCGCGACCCACAGGTTGAGAACCACTGCAGCACTGCCATCAATCCCTTAGGGAGGAAGATCCAGACACCTGTATAAAAGTACACGCTGCTTCCTTTCACATGTTCTACGGTACAGAGATCTTATTACAGAGTATGGGTTTAGTCATCCTCAAGAAATGCTTTTGATGTTTTTATAAAAATCTAAGTTAAATATCCCCCTCTGCATGGATTCTGACTGGTAATTAAAATGAAGATTCTGGTACAGAGTGGCAAGAATTTTTTTTTATGAGTGTGTTAAATGGACTCTACTTACTTATGGTTCTACAGCTCCTGTCTCTTATCATTTATCCAAGCTGTACATCTATAAAATGGCTTCTTTTTTAAAGGGTGCTTCTGATTAGCCCATTTTACAATTAGTTTGAGAAAATGGCCCACTGACAGAAACAGTATCTTTTACTTCTTTGTGGCTGACCCACACTCCTATCAACTGCGTACCCTATCCCTGACCACAAGCACTGCCTAAAAATAGATATATATTGAAGTTTATTTAAACTCAGGATTAGTGGTATAAATATTCTTGTGCTAGATGGAAGTATCCAATGAAAAAAATTTCTTTGCCAGTGCTGTTCATTGAAATATTGTAAGAATAATGGAAGAGCCCTAACCGGTTTGGCTCAGTGGATAGAGCGTCAGCCTACAGACTGAAGGGTCCCGGGTTCGATTCCAGCCAAGGGCATGTACCTTGGTTGCGGGCACATCCCCAGTAGGAAGTGTGCAGGAGGCAGCTGATCAATGTTTCTCTCCCATCGATGTTTCTAACTCTCTGTCCCTCTCCCTTCCTCTCTGTAAAAAATCAATAAAATATATAAAATAAAATAAAAAGAATAATGGAAGAAGTGAACACAATTCCTTAAGCCATTAAGACAAATAGGGGGTATCCCCAAGCAAAGTAGAAATTCTCTTGATCTTGGGAAATAATAAAAGGAAATTTAAATTGTCTTATAAGAATATATTAGAGCAAGGGGGTGGAATTTAAGCAGTGGAGAAAAATCCATTGAGCACTATAGACAATCAATAATTTCTTTACTCAACATTTTAAGAAAGAGAATTAGAAAATCAATTCACCTCTCTTAGGACAAAAGCATAATAAAATGTATTTCTCTTCAGTATTCAGGCTAGACAAGGGGGAAAGATGACATAAACTAGGAGAAAGAAAAGAACATCACTTTCAGCCTACTCCAATGATCATTTCTGTGATGATAGTAACCATATGTGGTATATTTTTTTTGAATCATTCCAGTTTCAAATATTCTGTGTTAGTGTTCAGATACATTCATTTGTATTTATCACATATTCTGATTTGGAGTTTGGAAAATGTCATCAAACCTACTTGTACCCAGGCCTCAGATTCACTCCTGTTGTAGTCTAGTCCTCTCTTCTGACCAGTGACTGGACGAAAGTGATCTGTTTTCCTATCATTCCTCACTATCCTCCCCCCACCCAAACACCCCCCAGCCCTAATGTGTTTTTGCCTGGTAACCTTACCTTCGTCCTTGCTGTGACAGCCAGAATTCCTGACCTGACCAACTTCAGACTTCCAGCTCTGAACTACTCTCAAGGCTATCAATTCAATCCCATCCACCATCGCAACTGGATAAAATTACTTTGCTTGGCCCTGTGCGCTGAACTCCCTAATAGCCCCTGGCTGCTTGTTGGCCCCAAGTTCCCTTTCCACAAACCTCAACAAAAAACATATTTTAGGTACTTACCTTTGGTCATCTAACTAACTTTAGTTCCTCCCTCTCTGAAAGGCTCTCTCACAGTGCAGTTAAGATGAGGAAATAATGACTAGAAAATCAGTTCAATTTCTCAAATATTTACTGAGCATCTACTATATGTTCCATGGAAGCACTGTACTCTGCACTAGCTAGTAGGGAATGGAACTGACACATCCCAAACGTATAAGACATCCTTGCATCCAAATTGGATGGGTAGGGGACATGGGTGAAAACTTGACTAGGACCTAAGGGCAATTCTTAAGTGAGCTAATCTAGCTTCATTGGCAGGATGAATTGTAGAGGGAAAGGATGAACTAGGGAAAAATACTTGCCTCTCTCTGTTGTGAGCACAAAAGGGGAGCAATTGTTTCTGACCAGAAGAATAGGAAAGTCTTTATTGTGGAAATGGCTTTTGGACTGGACCTGGAAGGATAAGTAGGATTGCAGTAGTGAGCAATGGGAGGAAGTGCAGGAGAATGCTCTTGGTATCCCTGCCTATCTATGTTGCTGCCTCCTAAAATCTATCTGATTTCTCATTTTCCATGGGGAAGTATATTAGTTTGCTAGGACAGCCACAACAAAGTACCACAAACTGAGTAGCTTAAACAACAGAAATGTATTGTCTCATTGTTGGTTCTGGAGGTCAGAGTTCCCAGGTTAAGGTTCCCAGCAGGGTTGGTTCCTTCTGAGGGCTCGGAGGGAGAGCTGTGCATGCCTCTCGCCTCGCTTCTGGTGGTTTGCAAGCAGTCTTGTCATTCCTTAGCTTCTACAAAGATCACCCTATCTCTTCCTTCATCTTCACATAGTTTTTTTCCTTCTGTTCATGTCATTCTTCAAATTTTCCCTTTTTAAAAAAAGATATCAGTTATATTGGATTGAGGCCACCCTAATGACCTCATTTTAATTTGTTTATTCCTGTAAATATCATATCTCCAAATAAGGTCACATTCTAAAGCATTTAGTATAGGACTTACACATATGAATGAGGTCAGTGATGGCGAATCTATGACACGCGTGTCAGAGGTGACACGTGAACTCATTTTTTTGGTTGATTTTTCTTTGTTAAATGGCATTTAAATATATAAAATAAATATCAAAAATACAAGTCTTTGTTTTACTATGGTTGCAAATATCAAAAAATTTCTATATGTGACACGGCACCAGAGTTAAGTTAGGGTTTTTCAAAATGCTGACAAGCCGAGCTCAAAAGGTTCGCCATCACTGAATTAGGTTGTGGGGACACAATTTAACCCTAAGAGAAAGATACTAAAAATATATAATAATATGTGAATATTATATTAATGATATTGCTAATTAACACTAAAATGTATATTATATTAATTGATACAAGTATATATAACTAATATATTAATACTAAATATAGTATAATGTTAGAATTAAATATGTAATAACACAAATATTTACTGACCACTTACTATGAGCTAAGTTATTTTTTCTATCTTATTTCATGTACTCCTCACAACACTCTATGAGAAAATTCCCATTTCAAGGTGAGGAAACTGAGATTTGGCAAGGTTAATAACTTGCACATGGCCACATGTTTACAGCAGCAAAGTTGAAACTCGCACCAAAATCTTTGTATCTCTATATTCTGTACTCTAATCACTGCACTAAGTATAGTGTTAATATATATACACATTTAGAAATAGATAGCTGTATAGCAATGAAATAAATTATTCTGTATAATTTGTGAAAATCACTTTATATTTACTCTAGATATTATGTAGATAAACTAGAAAGATTTCTTGTAGCACAAAGGCTTTTCATATTAACAGATATTTGTTAGGTGCTATATTGCTCTTTCTCAAATTCCTCACTTCAAGTCCCACAGCACCTTTAAGAAACATGTCAAGTTTCATGTTCTTAGATTCAGCATGAAGGGCACATTTTATACCTACAGATTCCAAGTACACAATTGCCTTGTTTTCTTCCCATGAGAGGTAAACAAACAAAGAAAACAGATCATGTATTATGATACAAATAGGAAGCATATAAAAATATTAGAGACTTTGGCTCCTGAACAGTGATAAAAGGTTTATTATTGCCATCTACTTTTATGGTACCATTAAGAGGATACCAACTTTAAAAGGGAGGAAAGCAAGCAAGGGTATTTTCATTTTTCCATTTTGGTAATAAGAGTTGTATTGAAAAGGGATCATAATGGTAATAATACTTTAGATTTAGATAGTGCTTTAGAATTTTTCAAAGTGTTTTCATTTATTTTATTTCATTTGACTACACAATTCTGTTTGGTGGGCAAAATAAGGGCAATAACCTCCATTTTATAGATAAAGATACTGAGGCCCATAGAATTTAAGTGGTCTCCCAACTAATAAATGCTAAGAAACACAAAGAATGTATTCTAGACCTTCGGAACAGCTTTTTGTTAGCCTTGGATTGCTAGCCTTTGGGAAGACCATATAACTCTTCAATGTCAAACTGAATAGACTTATGAAGCTCTTCATCAAGAACTTTTTTGCAAAAGATGCTAAATTGTTTTCAGACCAAAATGCTTATTAGCTGTTAATCAAAGTGTTTCTGATAGAGCTGTGTGTTAGTTCATGAGTGGCTGCCAAACATCACATGTAAACAATGAACTACAGAAAAAGTATCATTCATCTAGGGTATTACAAGGTAATATTAATTTATTGATTGATTCAACAAATGAGTTATATAAACGAGTTGAATTTTGAGCAACTACTATGTGCTAGACATTGGGCTACTTACTAAGGATACGATAATGAGCCAAAGTGAAATCACCCATCTCCGTGGAGTTCTCAGGGCAGGCGTGTGTGTATGTGTATATGGGGAAGGGGGGTCCCATAACTACAGAATTATAAAATGTGAAAGAAAATTGTGACAGGAAGACCTCTTCCAAGCAGTTAGGGTGGGATGATCAGGAAAGCCCCTTCTGAGGAAGTGATGTAGGAGCTCAGACACAAAGTATGTGAATGAGCTGACAAGGACCAGTGGTGTGTAGGCGAGAGCATAGTGAAAAGGAAAGAGACACTAGGTAGAGAAATAGAGTGCACAACGGCTTGAAAATGGGATGGAGCATAGCACATCTTGAGCATGGAAAACTGTCTGTCATGGCCACCTCTCCTCCGTTTCTCTTGAACACGCTTCATTTAGGTTTCCATTTCCACCATTCCACTCAAACTGTTCAACTCAGCAATGACCACTGTATTGTAAACCTGACCAGGACTTCTATGTGACTTCATTAAATCCCTCACTGGCATTCAAGCTGCTAATTCGACCCCAGAGCCATGTCATCAAAGCTCTTCAAAGCCACGTCATCTCCGTCCACGTGGTGGTGAGGCCTGGGCAAGGCGCTGAGGTGCAGGGAGCATGGAGCAGGTGCCTGAAGGACAC
>NW_005360509.1:198430-256206 GCF_000412655.1 Myotis brandtii
GTGCAGCCTCCTCAGGCCTCCACGTGGCCTCTTCAGAAGGGGGAGGGGCGGTTTCAACAAGAGAAGGGGTCACTAAGCTGGGTTCTGTTTGGCATTAAGATTTTATTAAGAACTGAGAGTATATTTTTGTTTTGTTTCTGTCTTTCGATGGTGGAAATGTGTTTTAAGAATTAAAAACAAATTCTCTAAGGAGCAGAGCATGGCATGTGCATGCATATACGGGTATATATAAAGAATAGAAAGAGAATATAATCAGATGATCCCACCTCGGGAGGATTATGAGGAGGGAGAACCCGGTATAGAGGAGCTGAATCAGTATGAACACTTCCTTTAGCCGCTGCCAAGCAAGCCCTTGGGATTGCCTGAGGCCACCTGGTGTGCATTGTCAGCATCAGAGTGAGCAGCCCCTCTCCTGTCCTGAGAAGCCTTAGTAGTTGTGTGGCCCAACAGGAAAGCCCTATATGCACTTAGAGACTTCTCAGTCCTGGAGGAACAGTAGACTCCCCAGTAGCAGGGCTGGTGTGAAACGGAAAGTCCCTACTACCTGGACATGGTTGGGAATAGAAGGACACAGCTCAATATTTACACACCTCTCTATCCTAAACCCAAGCTAGCACAATGATGAAACCCCCTCTATTTCAAGGGAAAGAGGCTTCGAATGCAGAAGGACCAAGAGGATTTGATCACAGACCAAGGAAAGACAGTTAAGTTTGAAGGAGCCTATCAGGACAGGGCTGAGCAGTAGGCTCCAAGAAGTTGAGTGCAAAAGGCAGTGGATTGCCCTGACCGGTTTGGCTCAGTGGATAGAGCGTCGGCCTGCGGACTCAAGGGTCCCAGGTTCGATTCCGGTCAAGGGCATGTACCTCGGTTGCGGGCACATCCCCAGTGGGGGATGTGCAGGAGGCAGCTGATCGATGTTTCTAACTCTCTATCCCTTTCCCTTCCTCTCTGTAAAAAATCAATGAAATATATGTTTTTAAAAAAGGCAGTGAATTGGTCACCCCAATAAATTCAATAAAAATAAAAAAATAAAATAAAATAAAAGGTAGTGGAAACTTTCAATAACCCTCAGAGCAAAAGGTACTACTGTATCTCCCAAACCCCAAGAACTCTGCTATAACAGCCTCTGTGTCTCCACCCGTGACACTCTTGAGCAGATATTTCTATATCTGGACCTTCCAATTAAACAGAAGTGTTGGAAAGTCCACTCTACATTATCTAACCATTATCATGTTTTATATAACTTTTGATACCAAAATAGGGTAACCTCAGCAAACTGTACTAAGCTTAGAAGAACAATTAGCAAATTAAGAAATTATAATTCTGATCTTTCTACTGTTAAGTCTAATGATTTTGGGGTCTATTTGATGTATATACAAGTGCATTCAATTTCTGCCCACCCAGAGTGATATACATATACATACCAAAGCTACATATTTAGAAGCAGGTGCCCTGGTAGAAATGCAAATTTTCACGGACACTGTAGTGCTCATCAGTGCTGGATATCCTACATTAAACAAAAGATTCTCATTTCGAACAATAACATTCACACTGAAAATGCAACTCTCAAAAGTTTACCAATACTCAGTACCCATCAAGAACTGGGTGAAGTCAGACTATGTACAGGTTGGGGCAAAAGTAGATTTATACTTGTTCATGTAGAAAATGATACAATAATTAATAAATAATAACACAAGAATAAACTTTATCGCAACTCACAACTGTAAACCTACTTTTGCCCCACTCTGTATTATGTTCAGTCCTGTTCAACTTTTTCTCTGCCATTGCATTTGAGAACATAATAAAGGATTTAGAAAGCCGTGTCACATATATATTTTGACACCTGGAAGATTCTTTCACCTTAGCAGATTACAAATGTTATCAGACATCATTTTCAATGACACCAAAATTGTGGGATGTAAACGGATGACTATATTCTCAAAGCAGAGAAGCTGAAGAAGCAGGCAATTTACTTCTCCCTGCTTTGCTGAGTCAGCACAGCATTGGGGGCTGACAGCGAACCTTGCAAAGGCTGAAATAAAATACCAGTTTACACAAAGGAAATATTGTTCCAAGTCCGTGAGGTTTCTTAGGAAATGAGAACTGTCACTGGGTTCTGCCTCTTAGGTTAAACATTATCCAGTAATGATTGATGCAGGAGAGAACTGAAGTGAGATGGGATGGGAAAGGTGTGCACCAGAAGAAAAAGCAGCTTTCTTATTACTTAGAGGTTGACCAAATGTGATGATCATGTGACTTCCAGGTAGAAATTTAGAGCAAGTGGCATGATGGGTAAGTATCATGCCACTTGCAAGTGAATTTCAACCTATTTAATAGGGATTGTCATCCTATATCATGAAAGGTTAATATGTAAATAGACCAAATGGTGGGACAACCGAACAACCAGTCACTGTGATGTATGCTGTTAGTGGGGAGTATAAAGAGCCACGTAACAAATGGAGTCCTCGCCCAGGCCTAGCTCACAGTAGGTGAGTCCATAGACCTAACCAGGGGCAATTTCCCCAGTCCGCACCTGTTTAGTTGGAATGGACATAGTTGATTAATAGCAAGAACCTCACATTGGTTCCTTAGCTTGTGAGGTAAGATTTATCATAGTGGGCAGTGCTAAGTGGAAGCCTCTGGAACAATTCTCACTCTCCTTCACACACACACACACGCGCGCGCGCGCGAGCATGCGTGCACTGGCCAAAACAATACATCACATTTTGTAGAAAAAGCAGAGAATAGAACCATGCTTAAAGGAGATAGAGATAGTAGACCCTTTCTTTAAATTCATCTCTTTGAGCAGTTTAAATGAATCCTACCAACAATATACTAAAGCAACTTTGTAAATAACCTTAACACTTCAGTTTAACCAATATTGACTCTAACCCCCTCTAACTATTGGTTAATTTTTATAGGCCAAATATCGCTACTACACATTATCTATGTGTATGATTGTTAAATAAATTCTGGTTGATGTACCACCAAATTTAAGACTAAACAGAAGTTGAGTAACTTTGTCTCATTGGAATCAAATTTGACCTGATATCTCCATATCAACTAGGAAGATGGAGTTATCTGACAACTTTACTGTAATCTGCTTTACCTTTACACTTAAAAAAATAAATTTCTCATTCCTTCAAACTGGTTATTTCCAATTTCACTTGGAGATGAAACATTAATTTATATTCTAGAAAGGGCTGTCTAACCAGATAATATCATACGTATGAAAGGAAAACAGTAGTAGTAACCAATTATTCAAGAAAAATATGGGCTCAGAGAATTTAGAGATATAAGAAATGTAGAGAAGAGAAAATGGCAGATTAGACTTTGAATTTTATCATTGAGGAAAAACCCCTCAAAAATCTTTATTAAGGATCTGATGCAATCTCTTTCTTTCTGATTACAAATACAATCCCTCATAGTCACTGTAGGACATAAACACAGTCATTATGCTATGCCTTTGAGGTTGGATAGAACTGAATTCGAATCTCAGCTCTACTACTTAGTAGCTGTCTTATATTGAGCAAGATACTTAAATTTTATGCCCAGCTTTCTTGGCTCATTGGATGAGCGTCGACCTATGAACCAGGAGGTAATGGTTCGATTCCAGGAGGTCACAGTTCAATTCCCAGTCAGGATATATCCCTGGCTTGCAGGCTCCATCCCCAATGTGGGGCCTGCAAGAGGCAGCCAATCAATGATTCTCTCTCATCATTGATGTTTCTATCTCACTCTCACTCTCCTTCCTCTCTGAAATAAATAAAAAATATCTTTAAAAATTTTTATGGTACTCAGTTTTCTAGTCTAATATATGGAACTGACTAATTTTATTGCCTGTCTCACAGGGTTTGTGTATTAAATGAGATAATATTTATAAATAATTAGCATGATGTGTGTATATAATAAATGTTGAATTTAGTTTAGCTGTGGTTGATGAAACCATTCTTATGATGACAATGATTTAAATGTAGTTAAGAGTTCCTACTCCAAATAAATGTTGCCTAAATGCAGAGAATCAAACTTTTGATTGCATTTATTAAAAACCATGTCATTACTTTTTGACATAGGAAATTTGTGGGACATTTTCAGAAAGTAGAACATCCTAATGCAAAATTTAAAGCAGTTGTATGAAAGGAATAGGACTTATTTGCTAAACCAAAATTGTTGTAGTAGAAAAATTGGAGACTATACCTATTACAAATTATCCTACTAGGCCACCTCATAACTTTAAAGCTCTAGACAAAAACTTTCATGGAAATCTTTTCAATATTTTAGCTTGGAACCTTATAGCTTTCAATTTGATATATAATATTTCTAAAGTCATTGGGAAGTGGGATTTGAGAGTGCTGTTTGGATCCTAAAGGAAAACAATATTGTGATGCATGGAGAATGAAAATGTATCTTGACTGGGCAACATCTGCCTGCCTGAAGGTTGAGGGCTAAATTAGGTAATTAATTTTTATTATGACATATGAATTACATACAAAACCATGCAAAAACAAGTGACCACCACCCAGATTAAACAAGAGATGTAATTATTACCTGGGAAACCTTACATCAAGAAAGAAAACATTGCCAGAACCCCAGAAGCCTCCGTGTGTACCATTCCAATATAACACCCTCCCTTTATTTCTCCCATGGAAAAAAACAAACTACTGGCCCCATTCTCATTGTTTTCTGCAGGAAGGTTCATCTAGCTGGCCATTTCCATTAATGGAAGGTCTGGGTGAATTTTAGAGATCCCTCTTAATCTTACCATTCAAAACAATAAGCTCAAAACAATAGATCAATACGAGAATACTCTGTATTGGTCTCCAATGTAATAACAGAGAGCTACAGTAAATTGAAGGCCAAGGATCTCCACTGAGCATTAGGCAAAACTCAGCTGACCTGAAGGAAGAGAAAAAAACTTGAAAAATCCTTATATAATATTCATGAATGTCTCCCATGATAAAGCCTAGTTTGCTTGAAGGAATTAGTCATGGCTTCCTCTTTCCTTGAAACTGTCTGAGATTTATTCCACCTCCTCCCTCTATTCTCCTCTGCCTCCCCAAATCTCACTCACTCACTCACTGAACATTTCTTCAAGAAGCTCTAGAGACTTCCTAACCTTTACTTCTGAATTTCAAATTCCATTATAAACAAAGACCCCTTATTCTTATTGATTTTGTCCCAGTTTTCTGGAAGCTCTAAATGATTCTTGGCTGTTATACATCCGTCTCAGAGCAATGTCTTTCTTCCCTCTTTGGAGCTTCTTAAAACAATTCAGCATAATTGTGTCTACTTATTCCTTTAGCATAAAGCTTTCATTCTAGTCTTTAAAAGCCACTCAGTGATCTTAAAACTGTTTCTTCCATTTTTTGTTGACTCTTTATTTTTAAAGCAAGTAAAAGCAAACAATCCAAATACTTGATTTATTTTTATTAACAAGAAGACCCAGAAAAAAAACCCTTTCTTCCTGAGAGGTAAAGGTTTATCTGATAATAACATTACTGCTTCAAACGTAATTTCTTAAAATATAAGGCTGTCCTTTCTTAGGAGACAAGCACAGTCAAAGCTGTCATTATTTAGCTGAACTATATGGGATGAAATGCATCTTTTTCTTCTCTCCAAGATCATTTTAATACCATACACAAAAGGAAAACTATATCCATCTAGACAAAAAAGGGCTTTTCAGAAGGAAATTTAAAACATTATATGCTCTGTTTCTTGTTATAAAAATATATTTTCTACTTTGGAAAGGACAACATAGATCCTTGCAATCATTGCTTAAGATCACAGGCAATGGGCTTGGCCAGCGTTGCTCAGTGGTTAAGCATTGACCTATGAACCAGGTCATAGTTTGATTCCTGTTCAGGGCACATGCCCTGGTTGCAGGCTGGATCTCTAGTGTAGGGCATGCAGGGTGCAGCCGATCAATGATTTTCTCTCATCATTGATGTTTCTATCTCTCCCTCTCCATTCCTCTCTGATATCAATAACAGTATATTACAAAAAAAGACCTTCATTCTATCATTATCTATATATATAAAAGGCTAATATGCAAAGTATCCCAGCGGGAGTTCGACCGGGAGACCAGGAGTTCGATCACTCACTATGACGTGCACTAGCCACCAGGGGGCAGCACGAAATGAAGGGAGGCCCTGGCCGGTAGCCAGAAGGCCCCGAGTGGCCCTGATCGCCAGCCAGGTCTAACGACCCTACCTGTGCATGCATTTCATGCATCGGGCCTCTAGTAAAAAATAAAAGATCACAGGCAATGGGCAATGTCAAGTCCACTTCTCAGGAGAAACAAAAAATAATTGCTTGGATATGTCCATGGGTTTCCAACACATAAATGGAATTTTACAAACATTTCACATAAGTTGTCAGATTTGCAAGATGTTCATCACAGTATTTGTTTTTTTTAAATAATAAATCCTAGAAGTTGTCTGATAATTCATTAATTCAGAATTAGTTAAACTATGGTCTGGTGTATATAAGAATACTGTGTAATTCTGATTATGACCTATATCTATATCCATAGACAAGAAAGATCTCTATGCCACCTTGAGTTAAAAGCAGATTATGAAATAACACATATAATTCTATTCATTTGAATTTGTTTATGTGCTTCTACCCATGTAAGTTGTATGTAGAGAGGTGGTTATAAGGATGTTCTAAATCTTTAGAATATCTAACTCTGTGTGGCCTAACTTCCTCAAGTTTAAAACCAGCTGACTGTTTTGTGACATGAATTTTATCAAAATTTTAATCCATAGAAGACTATATTGCTTGAATTTTTTCCATGAGTATATATTATAATTAAAATTAAAAAAAAGTAAACTTACTTTTATTTGAGAAAAACTTATCTGGTTAATTGATTTAGTTCTTCCTTTGTTCAAGAATACTAAATTGTCTAGAAAGTAAGAGATTTAGTGTGAGAATTGTCTTCAACACGGACTATGTACAATGTCTCAGAGATGTTCCTGTACTTCAGTTTGCCCAAGAATATTTTATAGCAGATTTTGATTTGGGTGCTTCTACCAAAAGTTTTAAAATTTGCATTAAATATAAAAGATGAAATGAAAATAAAATAGTTAATTATTACTTGATATTTCTACAACTGTATTATATCCATGTTGTAGCCTTAGCAGAAACTTATGTAAAAAGCACTTTGAGTTCCTCCCCTCTTGATTTTCTATGAAACTATTTTGGAAGACTGCCGAGCATGTGTTCAACAAATGTATTATACTGGAAATGCTTTGCCATAATCACACACTGATTGAATAACCATGATAGTTTAACTGTTCTTTTGTTCTTATGCGTCAATGTTTTTTTGCTCATTTGCTTAAAATATGTGCTTTGTTTTTAGCTGAAATCAAGTTCAGATGTGTTGAAAAATAAAGAGCTATATATTTCCATAGCCATATTCTTGTAACACGAGAACTGTAAAAGATGTTAGAAATAAGGTAATAATCACTTGGCATCAAGTGAAAAGAAAGTTATTTTGGGGAGATGTTTTCATAGTAAAAACATTTGATTTTGGTCAAAGAATTGAATTAGAATTAATGTGAACTGTGGTATGTCTAAGATATAGACAGCCAGATTATTTTAATAGGAAACATATTTTCATATTCAGAATTGCTCACACTGAGGCACAAAGTTTCTATTTCAAACACTATGGCCTGGTATAGTAAACCCCTTATTTATCTGAAAACCTCAACTAACCAAATGACCACTGAGAATCAGGAACAAAGCAAAACAGGCATCAAAATAGAAGTCACAAATCCTCAGCACACCAGCCCTTCTCTTAAAAGTCTCCAATAGATTAAGAACCTCAAATTCAGAATGACTCTAAAAAGTCAAACTGAAAAGAGTGCAAAGTAGTGAGTTTTGACATTATACTAGCCAAAGGAAATAGTAAGCAGGCATTGTAATCAGAAAATTGAAGTCTGGAGCCATTTCAAATAGGATCTGTGCACTAAGGGCAGCAGTGTAGATTGAAAAATATAATAATGGATATTTTAATGATACTGATTATTTGCTCCTCAAATACACATCTTCCAGTTGTGATTCTTGGATTGGGCCATGTATGGCGCTAATGCTCTTGTGGATTGGCTGTGGTATAATACTCACCAAGTATACCAGCGATTCTGAAAGTGTTCAGAGCAAGGGAGGATCATGCAATTATCTACCCTCCTCAGTTACACTGCTTTTATCCTAATTGCTTGTACTTATATGAATTAATGGGACGAAGCTATCAAGAACACAATTTCAGTGTGCAGTGCCTTACAAATAAAAATATGGCTAAAACAATGATATATTTTGGTCTGGAGCATTTTCATATTTATATTGTGAGACATTTCTAGGTTTTCTAATGGAAAAAAATATTGGTCAAGTAAGATGTAATCAGTTTTTAAATATAGCTCACAAAATTATACTGTAATTTTGCAGGTGTACTGTTAGGTCCCATTAAAAGAAAGGTGATTCAGATGAGTTTGTGTTCTAGTGAGCAATATAATAGAAAGGTCATCAAAAAGAAAGGGACTCTTTCCAGACTTTGCTAACAAGCCTTTCTTTCTTTGCAACCATAGAAAATAGAGATTTAAAAAAACCCACTTGTTATGACCATCATCACACTTAAAAGACCTCATCGGTAGCATGAGTGTCCCTTTGACTATGACATTGTGCATCTCTGGCCTTGCTGCCTTGCCACAGATAACACAGCAAGAGCACAGGCAAGCTAGTAAACTTAAATTTACAGAAAATTAGGCACTATTCACAAGGAATGCTCTTTTCTTGAGGAATTTTTTTTTAAGGCACAAGTCTTTTTATACAGAAAAAAAGAATGTGAAATTTAACTTGAAAATTCCTTTTGTGTGGTTGAAATTTTGTAATAAAAATGTCTAGCATTTGCTTCTTTTCTGTTGCAGGGGAGGGCGAGGCTGCATTTTTCTTCTTACAGCAGTTGGAATTTATGGCCAGGGCTAACAAAAGCAATATCTCTCTCCCTTTGCTCTTCTGTGGATTGCCTAATCCTGAGTTGAGAGATTAGTTACAATGTTCTCTCTGGCTAAGAGGTGAGGGAATATGGGTTTCACATGCGTGGGCTTTTACATCTAAGATAAGGCTGGAGTTCATAATAGTCTTGGTTGAAATCATGTTATATTTTAACTAGAGGCCCAGTGCCCAAATTCTTGCATGGGTAGGGTCCAGCCGGCCGGGCCCCAATCGGGGTTGTTCAGGGCCTGGCCTGTCTGGAGGAGGAGACTTGAGAGGTTGGCCGGCTGGCCTGCCTCCATCAGGGCCGGATCAGGGCTGGGCCGGGGGAGGGAGGGGCTGAGGGTGATTGGGGTGGGGTCAGCCATGGGGAGGGGCTGTGGTCAATGGGCCGGCCAGCCTCGCCCTCAAATAGGGTGAGGGGGCTGATCTGGGGTCAACAGCCGGGGGGAGGGGCCATGGGAGGTTGGCCAGCCAGCCCCACCCCCTGATCAGCCAGTTCGCTGGCCACAGAGGGTGTCATAGTGATCGGTTGTTCTGGTCGCTGGCTTTTTATAAATATAGATTTTATTATATTATTAATTTTGTTTTGGAGGAAAATACTACTTTTTGAACATTGAGGTGTTTTATTGAAGGTGAGGAAATGATGAGTGTAGAGCAGACAGGCGTGCTGAGTAAGTCTTAACACACATCAGAATGCCATAGAGAATAACGAGACTGTGATATGTTTTCCTGAATATACCTTTTTCCCCTCTAGCTTTCTATTGTTTCAGCTGTCTTTTCTCCCCAGTGAGGCATCACTGAGGCTGTTACACACACTGAGATGCCAATGAGGTTATGCAGTCACCTGAACCTAATGCGAATACTGGCCCTGGGGAACGCCAGTGAGGAGCACAGGGACAGAAACAGGGAAGGACAAAAACCGGACGAGTAGGCAACAGAAAAAGAATGAGAAAGTCCATTTCTGTGTATTCTGCATACACAGCATGGGTATTAAGTGTTTAACACCAATCAACAATTATCAAAAGTACTTTAAAAATCCTTGATTGCTGAAATGCTAATTCCAGATTCAGTCATTAGCATGTATTTGTAAATATTATTTACACTATACTTGTCAAGTGTGCTATTTTCTGCTTCAATACTCAGGAACACATTAGTAAAGACTTGCAATAATTCCCTGAATTAATTCTTTTGAACTTGTGTTTCTCATAAATAAGAGGTTTTCCCTGCGCACAAGTGCCAACTCCCCGAACCCTCAGTTAGCTCGTTCCTCCTTCTTCAGGAATTTTGCTCAGATGCCCCTTGCTCTAGGCTGCATTCCCTGAAGCTCCAAGTGTGGATTCCAGACCACCAGCACATTACATTAGTGCCCTCCACTTCTCCTGAGCCCTTCACACGGCATTGTAATGGTTTATCTGTGGATCTTGATTCTCTGCTAAACACAGGAAAGTGATAGTCATGAGTATGGGCTTTGAAATGATAAAAACACTCTGTAGTGCATACTATGTGCCAAGTGTCATTCTGAGTGCTTTACAGATCCTAGTGAATCTAATCTAAAACAACTCCATAGGAGACTGGGTCGGGGGCAGGTTATCTTTCCTATGGTTACACGGCCAAGAAGAAGCAGGTCCAGAATTTGAACCCTGCAGTTGTTTCCAGAGACCATGCTCTGTACCATAATAAGGTGTTGCCTTTTGAATCAGAGTCTTGGGTTCTAAAACAAGAGCAGTCATTTACTAGCCGTTTGACCTGGAGTAATATACTCTGCGTGAAACTCAGTGTTTTATTTATCTGAAAAGTAAAAACATTTACTTATTTAGTTGAAAGAGTTGAGAGGATTCAATTAGATAATACATCTAGGAGATAGGAGATAGGAGATAATTCACTCAACATAGTACTTAACATATAATAAATGTTCAATAATTATTTTCTGCTGCCATTTTATTCTTATTCTTATTCTCCTGCTTCCCCTCTTCTTCCTTTCTGTTTCCTTTTCTTCTCCTTACTCTTCAGAATAATGTCTGCAGCTCTGAGAAGATAACGGACATATAATAGACATCAGTAAACGTCAATACTCAGGAAAAACATTAGAAAAGACTTGCAATCATTCCTTGAATTAATTTTTTAAAGCAGGCATCATAATCAGAAAATTGAAGTCAGAAGCCATTTCAAATAGGATCTGTGCACTGATGGTTGAGGGAATGAGTAAAGTAGCAGGAACATTTTCTTTGAAACAGATTTGCATCATCGTCCACGTGTCTTCACCATGTATTTTCCTCTTTGTAGACAGAATCTGGCTGTGACATCTGCAACCCTGGACAGGTTGACCTGTCAGACAGTTGTACCTCTTCACTCTCACTGAAGAGCAGAGCTTTCCTGGATGAAAAAATGGGTACCTTGGCTAAAAGTGGGTGAGTAGCCAGGCTGTTCTGCTAGAACCACAAAGTTGGAGCTCAGGGTCCATTTGTAAGAACTTCTGAAATGTTTATAATACCAAGAAGTATTATATAGCCCCCAATTCCAAATGATTAAGTGCTCAAAAATTTTAAAACAATCTCAAGAATTTATATTAAATTGACACTATGGATATATCAAAATTTTGCTTAATTAAGCTAATATAAGCATCCTGCAAGGCCATTACTATTGCATTGTGTTATTGAACATTAATTTAAATAATCATAATGAAAATGGTTATTGTGATAATTGCTTAAATTTATGCAATTATCTTTTGGAGTTCATAGCTCCAAAATAGCGTCAACATTTTTAAAAAATATTTTTATTGATTTTTACAGAGAGAGGAAGGAAGAGGCAGAGAGAGAAACATCAATGTGAGAGAGCAACATAGACCAGCTGCTTCCTGCACACCCCCACCAGGGATCGAGCCCGCAACCCGGGCAATGTACCTGGACAGAGAAATACAACCGCCAACCTTTTGGTACACAATTGAGCCACACCAGCCAGGGCTAGCATCAACATTTTTAAGATGCCAGATTTTATTGGGCTAACCATGATGAACAGACATTCTTTGCTTAATGCATCCAAAGATAAGACATAAGCTAGAAACCAACACCAACTTCAGTTCAGGAATTCCTGAACCAAATACCTTAGTGAAGAGAAATGATAAAATCTTAGGTCTTCTCTTTCTCAGCAAGCACTTCTACATATTTTTCTAGGATTAGTTATTAGGGACGATGCTTATATAGTAGGACTTTTTTATAAAGTGGGAATTTCACTGCTGTATGTTTTCTAGTGCCCCAAAGGGAATTCACAAAACTTGTTTCATTCTATAATCAATGGACATGCTGTGTATGTCATTCTGCCCGTGCTTATGTGTCCCGGCGTAGGCTGGAAACATGCCCTGGTACAGAGGTGAGCAGAAGCAGCACACACATGGGAGAGAGCATGGGGAGTCTGGCAAGTTGGTTGGTCTTAACTGGGGTTTTGCTTATTCCTCCTTGTCTCTTAGTTGCCTTTGTTTCCCCTACTGTATTGTTGTGGCTGCTGGTGGTGGTTTGGTTTGGGAAAATATGCAGTTCTTGGCTTTCTCAATCCTAAATGGCAACTAAAAAGGAATCCAAATGTGGGTGGGAACAATGGGTAGGTATTTTAGGAGATTCCCTCTTTAGATTGTTTTCATTGTTCAAGTGGAACATTCAGAGCCCTAAGTGGAGACCCGCCCTCAGCACTAAGTGTATTGTAGTGTTAATGGGGCAAAAAAAGGTGAATTCTCTGCTTCAATTCAGCTATTTGGCATTTTATATTTGTCTATTCCTTTCAGAAGAGTTCACTTGCCTTAAACAAATTTGGCATATAACTAAAGGAATGTAAGATTTACCTTAAATTTTAGTCTATCTTTGACATTTTTAGGCTCCATCCAGTGCCTTGAAAAATGAAGGCAATAGAACTTCTGGAAACAAAGTCAAGTGGGATTTTGTCTCAAACCTACTGAGATCATGGAAATTCATCTTTTTTACCTGCAGAGGGTTTTAGAGTAAATATATCTGCCATTATGAGGTTCTTATATATTTTCCAGAAATCTATATCATTAGCTAGTGATAATTAAGCAATTTTCAAAGTATTGACAAATATATGGGGATTAAAATAGTTAGCTTTTTAGGCAATAACATGTAGATTAAGATGCCCTCAGCTGTCTGGCAGCAAGCAATCATTTTATGCATCCTTTTCAGGTTTGGGGAAATGCTCTCTGCCATCTCCAGATGATTCAGCCCTGCTGACATGCTGGAATTGGCCTTCAGCAGTTGACCATGCTCCTTCTTTCTCCAACCTCCTCCTCTTTCATTAGAGAATCATTGATCATCTGCCTCCTGCACGCCTCCTAATGGAGATCAAGCCCTAGGCATGTGCCCTTGACTGGAATTGAACTTGGGACCCTTCAGTCCACAGGCCAAGGCTCTATCCACTGAGCCAAACCAGCCAGGGCCCCTTTCATTTTTTTTATTACCCTTTAACATGATTTTAAAAACAAAATACTATAAAATTATGTATTTCTACCAGGCACTCTTGCTAATTTGGCTAAAAGTATATGCCACTTTAAATATAGACAACCTCCATTGACTATGTGAGCACATACATATACACACACACCCCACCACCCCACCCATAAACACATCACAACACACACTACACTACACACACACCACACACACACACACACACCATACCACACATACACACACTGCACACCCCACACACCACTGCACACATACTACACTACAAACTGTAATCTAAAATATATATACACTAACTATTATTTAGAATTCACAACTTTGCTTAGATTAACCTGTAAACCCACTTAAATCACCCTGGATGCTGTAAGGTTTGTGGAGTTAAACAGGGGAGCTGAGACTTAATTAAACTTCCTTCCATCCCTGTGCCGTCCCTGACACTGAGGCATGTCAGAACTGTCTTTTCAGGCAGAAGCCCAGGATGGTTTCCAAAACTAGGGGCTTACCGGGCTCGAACTGCCTGATGCTGAGGAAGAAGCCTGAAGGGCTCTATACTGATCTCTCCATGAACTACTGCACGCCTCCTAATGGAGATCAAGCCCTAGGCATGTGCCCTTGACTGGAATTGAACTTGGGACCCTTCAGTCCACAGGCCAAGGCTCTATCCACTGAGCCAAACCAGCCAGGGCCCCTTTCATTTTTTTTATTACCCTTTAACATGATTTTAAAAACAAAATACTATAAAATTATGTATTTCTACCAGGCACTCTTGCTAATTTGGCTAAAAGTATATGCCACTTTAAATATAGACAACCTCCATTGACTATGTGAGCACATACATATACACACACACCCCACCACCCCACCCATAAACACATCACAACACACACTACACTACACACACACCACACACACACACACACACCATACCACACATACACACACTGCACACCCCACACACCACTGCACACATACTACACTACAAACTGTAATCTAAAATATATATACACTAACTATTATTTAGAATTCACAACTTTGCTTAGATTAACCTGTAAACCCACTTAAATCACCCTGGATGCTGTAAGGTTTGTGGAGTTAAACAGGGGAGCTGAGACTTAAACTTCCTTCCATCCCTGTGCCATCCCTGACACTGAGGCATGTCAGAACTGTCTTTTCAGGGAGAAGCCTGTCTTTTCAGGCAGAAGCCCAGGATGGTTTCCAAAACTAGGGGCTTACCGGGCTCGAACTGCCTGATGCTGAGGAAGAAGCCTGAAGGGCTCTATACTGATCTCTCCATGAACTACACCCTCATTATACACTAAGTTCTCCTCCCAGGGGGCAGATTTTCGCCATTTTTGAACATTCGATGTATGTATAGCCATGTTTTCTAACTGTGCATGAACAAGAATGTCCCCACCTGTACATGTTATGATGCCGAAGCTCACCTCGATGTTTATGCACGATCTCCTTGAATTAAGATCCTTTGTTCAGGGGCACACCACGTTGGGGAAGTGACCCTAGCTAAAAGTATATGCCACTTTAAATATAGATAACCTCCATTGACTATGTGAGCACACACATATACACACAAACCCCACCACCCCACCCATAAACACATCACAGCACACACTACACTACACACACACCACACACACACATCATACCACACATACACACACACACCACCGTGCACCTACTACACTACAAACTGTAATCTAAAATATATATGCACTAACTTTTATTTAGAATTCACAACTTTGCTTGGATTAACCTGTAAACCCACTTAAATCACCCTGGATGCTGTAAGGTTTGTGTAACCATATCCTGCAATTTGTGGAGTTAAACAGGGGAGCTGAGACTTAAACTTCCTTCCATCCCTGTGCCATCCCTGACACTGAGGCATGTCAGAACTGTCTTTTCAGGGAGAAGCCCAGGATGGTTTCCAAAACTAGGGGCTTACCAGGCTCAAACTGCCTGATACTGGAGGAAGCAGCCTGAAGGGCTCTATACTGATCTTTCCATGAACTACACCCTCATTATAAACTAAGTTCTCCTCCCAGGGGGCAGATTTTCGCCATTTTTGAACATTCGATGTATGTATAGCCATGTTTTCTAACTGTGCATGAACAAGAATGTCCCCACCTGTACATGTTATGATGCCGAAGCTCACCTCGATGTTTATGCACGATCTCCTTGAATTAAGATCCTTTGTTCAGGGGCACACCACTTTGGGGAAGTGATCCTTCTACCCTGTCCTTGCCTGTGGGCTGGCAATGAATGCATACCTTCTCATGAAATCTTCTTGGAGTTGTCTTTTGGCTGGCAACTACTGAGTAACTGGACCTAGTTTGGTCCAGTAACAATACACACACACACACACACACACACACACACACACACACACGTTTCCTACTCAGTAGCATCTAAATTTGATCTATGTGATCATGAAAGATCTTTGTCTTTTTCAAATACATCTGGTATTTGTAACATTTGCGAAGAAATAACAAGGGTATTCAACATGTAGATTTCTGAATCTTAGATTACCCTTCCAGAGATGAATGCCCTTAAGCCCCTACCACCAGGCTGTGCGGAAGCAGAAGGCACCCTTCATTTCTGCTCCATGTAAAGGCCTGCAGTTAAGAGCTCTGATTTCGCCTGAACCCTTACCTTTCCTCACCAGAGCAGAAAAGTTAAAAGAGAAGTTGCAAAATGCTAGCCTACCGGCTGAGTCTGGCCCTTGGATATATTTTGAATAGCCTGCTCAGAGGTTTAAAGGTAGTTTAATTAGTGGCCAACATTTACAAATGAAGACATTTTACTTAAAATCTAGGTTGCTGGGCCTCTTAAACAAGTAGAAGCTCTTACAACCTCAGGCCACTTTCCTTTTGGGGAACGCTTGGCAGGAGCTGCATAGTAGCCCCTCTTTCCATGGGAGGTGCACTCCCTGTTTTCAGCAGCTTCAGCAGTTCACTTTCTCTTACATTCATCCTTCTACATCCTGTGGCCTTGACCTCTAGAGGCATGTGAGTTGTTCTTCTGATTAAGACACCTGGGTGAGAGAAACAAACAAAACTTGAAGTGAATCACGGGTCCTGATGGGTATTGATGGTGAAGGTAGAGACTTTGGAAATATGGTTTAAAATAGAATTAAGGAACAAACTGAACAGCTTGTTCCTTACTGGAGTAAATTTCTGGCAAATAGCTCATTCACCAAAAATTGTTAATATAACCAAGATAGAAAATTGGGGGCAGGGCAACAAAAAATGAGGGGGAGACTGCTGTGTGCTTTCCCTAAACCCCAGTTCCTTTCCCTTCAGAGCAGACTACTTATCTCAGCCTTACCTGCCCATGGATGTGTCCACATGACCGAGAACTTGAGCAGAATGAAGGGTGCCACCTACAGGCCTGACCCAGAAAAGCTTCTCACACAAGTTTCCTTGCTCTGTCTTAGTCTCCATAAGAAGAGGGCACTAAGAACCTAGAAGAGGATGGAAGATGGAAGGGGTCTGGGAAACAACCCCAGGCCCACCCTGCCTCCATCTAGACCTATGACTTGAGGGGGAAATAAGCATTTGCATTCCTTGGAAATTCTGGTATTTGGGGGAGGGGATATTTGTTGATATAATTAGCCTACTCCTGACTGCAAAGCCTAGGAAATGGGTAGAGTAAAAGGTTCCTGAAGATAGTAATGATTGCTAAGAAGCATGTCTGTGCCACAGAATGGATAAGGATCTGAATAAGAGTGCTTAGTCCTTAATGGGCTAGAGGAGTGGTTCTCAACCTTCCTAATGTCTCGACCCTTTAATACAGTTCCTCATGTTGTGGTGACCCCCAATTTCATTGTTACAAATTGAACATAATTAAAGCATAGTGATTAATCACAAAAACAATATGTAATTATATATGTGTTTTCCGATGGTCTTAGGCGACCCCTGTGAAAAGGTCGTTCGACCCCCAAAGGGGTCGCGACCCACAGGTTGAGAACCGCTGGGCTAGAAGCTTCCAGGTTCCAGCTCCCTGTTGAGGAGAAGGTGAAAGCTGTGGATGGGTTTAAGCAATCTTGTACACAACATTGCTCAATGCAGTTGTCCTTTTCTTGCCCAGGAGGAAAGGAACATATAAAGGAAAGCCCATCTGTTTGGGGACCATCAATGTGCCTCTAGGCTCCTAGGTAACACATACCTGAAAGGGGAGTAGAGAGAGAATCAGGATGAGGCCTAATTCGGCTTTAGAATAGTGTCTGAAATCCATGGCTCCCTAGAGGGATACACAATTCCAGGTTAGAATTCTTTCTCAGTTCAGTACCATTGGAATGATTGGAGCTTTAAACTTCTGGTTTGCATTAGCTTTAAACTAGGGATACATTGTTCTAACCACAAATTTCTCTTTTCTGTAGCGTGTAGACCACGAGGGTGAGAGTTTCTATGGACTCAGCAATTTGTTGAGATAATTAGAAATAAAGAAAGAGATGGCATCCTAACTAGCTTGTTATTTTGCACTTTCTTTTTGCTCTCCTTGTTATGGGGTGTTTGTAATATAGCGATTTAATATAGAACATTTTAATGTTAATAATTTTATTTCCTGGGGACTTGCCTAAAATGAGAAAGTTGTTTTCTGAGTGGTTCCAGCTCACAAATGAGACTTGACAGTGCAGGGAATTGAGCCTTGTAAGCACGGCGAGTTTTGGCCTTAAAGGCTGAATGCATTACAGAATGACAAAAACCCAGTGTCTAATTCTGTCCCATGGCACAAGGCCATGGAGGAGTGCAGACCTCAACATTTTTGAAGGAAGTCCTTTGGGTAATTTATTTTAATGTGTATACTCTTTGAATACAATGAGGAAGATAAGAACAAAGACATGTATGAGAAAGTTAATAAAAGAGAACTAAGTAATCAAGGCCAAAGGAAGAGGTTTTGCATATGGTTAGTATAATCTTTTCATAATGGTTGCTATAGTTGAATCAAGTGTGGCTATGAGCTTCTGGCAGCAAATACCAAGTGGACAAGGCACACTGTAAACTTGTGCTCCAGTCAATGGGAACTGAGTCTCACTCAGTTCCTCAGATTCTCAAAGAATTATGCATATTGTTATTGATGAAATACCCCCTCCTAGTCTATAGGTATGCGAATGAGCTTCTGAGCTTGCCAACAACTTTCCCATGTTCTCTGCAAACATACTTTTAAAGTAGGTTTTGCATTGTCTGCAAAACCAGGCTTTCTGTTATCTCAGGTTAAAACAAATGAGCTGAAAGGTAGCAAGGGTGAATTGCAGAATGTATTATTACCGAAAATTAATTTTCTTTTCTCCCTGGCTTGTCTTTCATTAGCATGTCTGGTCATCATTTGTTTATTCATCAGATGCTTCCCTGAGAACATGCTGTGTGCCCCAATGAACTGGGAGTCCCTTGTGAGGGAGAAGGAAAGGAAAAAGCAACCATTTATGAGCCAGTTCTCTAGGTCCAGGTGGGAGGCACAATCTCAAGCACAGATGAGGGAAAATATCTGATCATAAGGACATGATGAGGGGGCTGATGCTGTGGATCAAACCAAAGAGCATCCTGTTGCCAGTTTTCCAGTCTATGCAGTTTCTTTGTGGGGAAGGATACAGTCCAAACATCATGAAATAAGGTGGGGAGCCAATAGGCAGGGCACATGGGGCATGTGCCTTGCAGTGGTGAAAAGGGAAGGGGTAGAGATGGGCAGATGGGACTAGCTACCAACAAATTGAAGGGCAGGTCAAGACCAAATTCAGAGGATGCAACTCACTCCCTGCAATACCTCCCTTAGCAAATGTTTCCTCTGGCTTTTTGAGGCTGGAAATGTCCTTGCAAAGAAATAAATTGCTTCAGGCTTAGAACTTGATGACTAAAGGCAATGCATGACATGGATGAGAAGGAGGAGTCAGGGCCGTAGTTGGAAGGCATGGTGAGTTCTACCTGCATGGCTGAGAAGGCTGTGCTATCCCCAGGTGGGGTAACCATGCATACCTGGTCTCAGGAAGTGAAGATGCAGAAGTCACCTGCCTATGTGCAGATGGCCTCCTACAGAGCACTGTTCGGCATAGATCCCATCTCGATGGCAGGGGTCTGGTGTATATACTACTAGAGAATCGCTAATCTAGATTCCTTTCCAGGATTATGATCCTGTGATCCTGTGTTTCAGTTCTCCTTTGGGTCCCTCACTCTTTAGGAAGACAATTGGTTAAAACATTTCCTTTGTACACTTGAATTTCTAACTTGCTTTCAAAGAATTATGCATATTGTTATTGAAGAAATGACCCCTTTAGCATATAAAAATCAGATAAAGCAAATAAATAATCTATAGTGTTGCCACCAGGTATTTTTGGTTTTTGCCCTAAACCAGGGAAAAATAAATTCATATTAAGAAATCTGACTATTGCCCTAACTGGTTTGGCTCAGTGGATAGAGCGTCAGCCTTTGGACTGAAGGGTCCCAGGTTTGATTCCAGTCAAGGGCACATGCCCGGGTTGTGGGCCTGATCCCCAATGAGGGTCCAATCACCAATGGGGGGCATGCAGGAGACAGCCGATCGATGATTCTCTCTCATCATTGATGTTTCTATCTCTCTCTCTCTCTCTTTCTCTCTCTCTCTCTCCCTCCCTTTCCTTCCTCTCTGAAATCAATAAAAATGAAAAATAAAAATAAAAGAAATCTGACTATTTACCTTCCTAGTCTTAATCCCTCCTGTCATGGAAAATTCATGGTTTGGGGAGAGACTGATCCATAGAAGGCTGAGATACTTGTTAATTTGAATGGCCAGACCTATGAATCCTCATTATTGGGAGGGAAAGATGGAAAAGCAATATAAATTCTTGCCTAGCTTAGCTCAGGAGGGCAGTGATCATCTAGTACTAGGAAGGTAATTGGTGCATACGGCTCTGCCAGACCCCTGCCATCTCCAGGTAGAAACAGACCCAGCAAGGGAAGGCATGCATTTCACAGAATGGAGAGGGTGCAGGAACTTATTAGCATCAGCTAAGACGCAAGGCACAGGAGATGTTCAAGAGTCATTTATAAGGCAAATGTTCCTGACTTTGGGTGTAAAAATGAATAACCTCTAAGTCAGTGAAGAGAGGGATGAAACATTTCTACTTGCAATTTTTTAAATGCCTCCCACTTTTTTTTAAACTAGTGTTTGTATTCAGTGAATTTGCTACCACTTTTGTAAGTAAGGACGTTGTAGAGATGAACTGTTGGAGACTTGGGATTGGTCCTGTCAGGCAGAGGGTGGCCCTAATGCATACTTGGTGTGACCTCTGGGCAGGAGCTCTGGAGAAGGGTCCCTGCTCCAGTCTGTCCTTACCCAGACTCGGTGCTCCCACCAGGGAGGCCTCTCACCCTCACTCCTGCCCCAGCGCAGCCCGAGCGTCAGGGCAGATAGCTGGGCTCTGCGACCTTTCCCAATTATAAACCTGTCCTGGAATCCCTATTCCTAATTTTTAGTTCCTTTCCCCCTAGCTGTTGTCTCACCACCCAGTAGACCCATCAGCTGTCTCCCACAGGCAGTGTGTTTGGAAACGGCTGCTGAATAAGCCTCCTGCTCTGGACGTGGGCGTGGGCTCTGCAGAGAGGCCCTACCCTGGAAAGCTACTGTCCCAATCGACAGCAAGCACCACCTAAGTAAAGGAAGAGAGGTTTGCTTCACCATCCCAAAGCTCGGGATGAAACGTTGGAAGACTACCTGGATTCCAATAGGCAAATGTGATTCCAACAGCCTTATGTGAGCACCATTCGTTAGGGATGCTACTTACTGAAAACTGGGTGCCAGAGTCCACATTAGGTGCTTTTTAAAGAATGCAGATATATCAACAAAGATGAGAAAATGTGAGCTGCCAGATAATGCCCACCCTGCACACTGCCACCATCCTGATCAAATGGATCCCAGCTTTCTGCTATGGAGAATCTTCTCGGTTGTATGTATACACAAAAGGTACTCAGTGGGTTAACCCTGACTGGCTCTTCGTGACAATTTTCCCACTTGGGCAAGCTGCTCACCATACCTTATACCTTTGGTCATTGGACCTATTTTGGTCTACTGAGTATTTCTCTCCTCCTCATCAACCTCAGCTGTGAGTTTCTACAAACAACCTTGTTCTGAATACTCTCCTGCGTGTTGTCTATAGATAGAAAAACTTCTCTCCGCTCCTCTCCACCAAACCCCATCAAGACCAAAGGCTTTATCTTGGCCTCTGCTCAGGCTGCCCTGGATCTCAGCTCAGAGTTAAATAAATACAGTTACCAGGTGTGTCCTCTAATTCTGACGATCATCATTCACATAACACTAAAGAGATCTTTTTCTAAGAATTCTATAAAAAGGACCAGATGTGCTAACTAAGAAATGAAAATGATTAAAGTAAACTTATAGAATAAAGTATGGACAGTTCAAATAAAAACTGTGAATGTTGTATGCCACGGGTCTGGTCTTGTCTCTTGCTAAAACACTTGATTAAGTGTGACAAAGGAAATCGGGCCTCTGAGCTTAGCTAGACTGGCCTCTGTGTTCATGACTTTAACCCACCCGGTTCCTATCACCTGCTGATAAGCACAGGCCTCAGGCCTGTATAGTGACTCTGGGGATCCTTTGTCTCTCTCATGCTGCAATTTCTCAGTGTTCAGACGTGAAGTACAGGCACTTCATCCACCATTCAGATAGTTTTAGCTATCTAAGACTCTACAAGCGATTACACAAATCCCTGCAAATCTCAAGTTTAATTGCATTTGTTTCCAACAAATTACTCTCAGCAAAACATTAGCAGGAGCTGTGTGTTACCCAAGGATAGATTCTCTACCTTCAGGTTGGATTCTGCTGTAAAACTCTTTGTTTCTAATACTTTCTGAATAAAGTAAATGGGTGACAGTGGTCAAAGGTATAACACTTCCACATACAGATAAGTCCTGGGATATAATGAATAGCATGGTGACCACAGTGAACACTACTGTATGGTATATTTAAAAGTTGCTAAGAGAGTAGATCTTAAAAGTTCTCATCACAAAGGGGAAAAAAATTGTAACCATGTGTAGTTGTGGGTGTTAACCACCTAAAATTATTGTGGTAAGTTTAGTTATATCAAATAACATTTGACATATATAAAGTTATGTTGTATACTTAAAACTAATACAATGTTTAAAAATGAAAAAGAAAGCAAAAAAAACCTAATAAAATATTATATGTCAATTATATCTCAATTAAAAATGCATTAATTAATGTTAAAAAGAGAGTAAGAGCCTGATCAGTGTTGCTCAGTGGTTGAGCATGGGCCCATGAACCAGGAGGCACAGTTCGATCCCCAGTCAGGGCACATGCCTGGATTTCAGGCTCAATCCCCAGTGGGAGGTGTGCAGAAGGCAGCCAATCAATGTTTCTCTCTCTTTGATGGATGTTTCTATTTCTCTATTCCTCTCCCTTTCTCTCTCTAAAATCAATGTTTTTAAAAAGAGAGAGAGCAAATAATGACTACGTATATGTTCCTGAGGACCAATAAAAAAGTTAAGTGTAATAAATACTTATTGTAAAAAGGTAAATAAAAACATACTCATTAATCCTGAAAACAAGTAAACAAACTCCTTAGTCCTAATACTTTTTGAGTCTCACTACCAGAAATAGAGCCTGGCAACCTGAGACTGTTATGTAATTGTTTCACACCAGGCTTTTCATGCCTCCCTGTAATTTCTGTTCACTATGTGAACCAACCAGGGAATCCACTCCTTGGAGGTTGTTGAGAATTGGTCCTGGCCCCGCAGCAGCCAATAGTCGGAGTTGGAGAAGCATAATTGGAGGTCAAATGTGCCATCAAATCTAGCAAAGCCAGAGGTAGGGTTTAGCGGGAGGGTCAAGAGATTATGGAAGAAAAGCCCAAGGAATAGGGGGATGGAACAAGGGAGGGAGGGAGGGAGATTGAGTAGTAACCAAGATGAGATGATGAGAAGTGTTTGAGGTATTCAGGAATGTACAGCATGGCTGAGCTGATTTCATTTGAAAAGCCAGGACAAAAATTCTGCATTTTCTGCTGCCTAGTGGAAACTTCCAAGTTTGATAATTACATATGAAGTGTTTACCTTGGCCACATACTTAAGGGTTCAATCTTTAAAAGGCTTACATTCTGTAAAGAAACATAAATTGTATCCATATTGCTAAATCATAAGATGGTGTAAGTTAAGTATCACATAAGTAGTATAAAGAACATATTTATTCAGAGGGAGAAATCTGAACTTTGAATTTTAAACCACGGGTTTTTTAAAAGAAGAGCAGCGTGCTTTGTGAAGAGTTTCCTGGAGGCAGAATACAAAAGAGATCAGAGAGGAGGTCACTGAGACACAGAAATCAATTAGGAGATTATGATAAAACTAGAGGCCCCTTGCACGAATTCATGCATGGGTGGGGTCCCTCAGCCAGGACCGATTGGGGCTGTCTCACCCAGTCCCGATCAGGGCGATCTGGCCTGCGGGCAGGGGAGGGGTGGTGGGGGAGGGGAGGAACCAAAGGAGGCTGGCTGGCTGTGGGAGGTTGGCTGTGGGAGCACACTGACCACCAGGGGGCAGCTCCTGCATTGAGCATCTGCTCCCTGGTGGTCAGTGCACGTCATAGCTACCGGCCAGTCATCCAGTCATCTGGTTGTCCAGTTGTAATGGTCACTTAGGCTTTTATATATATAGATAGTCCACTCATGAGGAGAGAAGTGCTTACTATATATAAGTCTTGAGAATCCATATACTTTGGGTTCCCCTATTTAAGTTAATCTCTTTAGACCAGCGGTTCTCAACCTGTGGGTTGCGACCCCTTTGGGGGGTCAAACGACCCTTTCACAGGGGTCGCCAAAATACATCCTGCATATCAGATATTTACATTATGATTCATAACAGTAGCAACATTACAGTTATGAAGTAGCAATTAAAATAATTTTATGGTTGGAGGTCACCACAACATGAGGAACTGTATTAAAGGGTCGCAGCATTAGGAAGGTCGAGAACCACTGCTTTAGACATTTTCTTCAAGAAATAGTACCAAAGACAAGGTATATTTAGCTCATTAACTCGACTGAATATCCTTTGAGTCATTTCTCTTTACACACTGGTCTAGCTTTGCTCAGAGGGGTTGGAAATTAGTAGGAAGGTGATAAATAAAAGAGAGCAATTATTAGAGAAGGTGATATTGTAACATATTTGTGCCTACGTAAGTTTTGGAACCAGGCACATCTGAGTTTCAATTTGTTTACCATTTTGTAATCTTGGGCAATTAATGTTCTCTGAAGCTCAATTTCCTCATTTATGAGACGGGACTAATAACTAAGGAAGGATCTGAATGAGAGTGCTTAGAAGCTATCTCTCTAGACACCAACTCTCTATAAAAGTAACCTATTGTTACTCCAACTACTTAAAAGGTCACATTTCTGTCATTTTACATGATAATGATGCCTCTATGATGATCTGTAACTATACAGCTCAGGAACTGCAACTGACTGTATCCTGGTCCTGTTATGCAAGTTGTTATAAAATATTGCATCTATCTATCTCACGTTGTAAATATTAGTTTTAAATTTTAGTATATTCCTCATTTTTATACTTGAAGACTTATCAACTCATTTTAACATAGATATCAACACAAAGTAATGCTTAAATCCACATTATATTTCTTAGTACAAAGCTCTAACACTTAAAAAACTAGTTTTGCAATACCAGGCACAAAAGTGGTCTTACATTAGAATCTTACTTAAAGCCATTTATCCTACCTGCGCCTGTGTGTGCATGTGTGAATGTACATGATTTGGGTGATTGGATACTAGTAGATCAAAGACATGTCTGAATATTAGGCCTCAGCGAATGTTTCTTCTTTGGTTTCATATGACTAAGCTCAATCAAGAAAATAATAACCCTGACAACACTCTGATGTAGACTTTAGGCTTGGAGGGAGGAGGGGGACACCTCAAAGTAAAGAGAAACGGGCTCGAGAACAGAGTTGTAGGGACCTGTCAGGTGTTCTGGTCTCTAACCCATGATGACTGAGTAGCATAGGCGGCTAACAGAGTTCAACAGCCACATTTGAGTCCCAGTGCCCTGCATTAGGGAATGTTTATTCATGATTCCTTTTCTTTCTCTGTCCCCAAACCTGGCTCTAAATATCAGTGCCCATATACACACAAAGACAAAACCTCTCAGATTAATATCAATCTGAGACTAAAACCTATTTATTTTTGCAATATTAGGATCCATCCAGAAATCAAAAAAGAATTACCTGCAAGAACCTAGTTTCCCATTCTATGAAAAGAATGAGGAAAAATAGCACACACAAATAAATTGGACCAATTAACTACCTCATATAATTTTGAGGTAGTGATAAGCATAAATCTGCCACATGTGTAATGTGATATGAAAAGATCTGTGATTTATTTTGGTAGCATCACAGGAACTTCTAATACCACAGTGCTTTGTTGTCTTCCTTCAAATTTGAATAAAATTATAAATTTTAGTTTGAGGTCAGTGAAAATACACTTATTATTTTTCTCACCCCGAAATAAATAAATAAAAATTAGTTGGGCTAAGTTAAGGAAAACTTCAACAAGGACATTAAACATGTTGATTTCCAGCACATATCCACCAAGTATGTTTCAGACCCATTGGCTCAAGTTTGAGGAGACAGAACAGAGAACAACAAAAGGAGGTCGCTGCAAAGGCCTGGCTATTAAACAGCTCACTGAATTCCAGGGTGAAGTTTAATGATCTGTGACGCCACCAGGCACAGACCACCTAGTTAGTAGCATTGAATGCCTTTGATTAGCTGGGCCAGGGAAATAACCCACAGGACCCTGAGTAGATGTGGCAGACAGAAATCTAAACATCACCCAAAGCAGCAAAGTCACAGGCATTAACCTTCAACAAATATTTATTGAATGGTTGGCAGCCTAGATGCTCTCATCCCAAGAGGATCGGACACACCAAAGGAGGGAGAGAGGCATGCATGTGACCAACCGCAATTTATTTTCACAAGTGGTGCCTGAGGAACAAAGGAGTAGGACACATAAACAAAGCAATAGAGTCTGACTGGGGACTTGGAGTCTTGTGGTGGGACTCACAGCAGTGGTGATGGTCAAGGAAGTCCTTAGGAAGTAAAGAAATTCACCAAGCAGAGCAAATGGGGAAAGACATTTTATACGAAGGTGGGAACAGCATGTGCAAATTATGGTGGCAAATAGCACATGGCATTTGAATGGATGGAGTATAAAATGTGGAGGAGGTAGGAAGGTGGCAAAGGGGATTAAAAAGTGATATTGCAGTAAAAAATGAAGGCATCTGAATGCCATGTTAAAAAAATTGGGCTTTGCCCTGGTTGGGTGGCTGAATTCATTGGAATGTCGTTTTGTACACCAGAAAGCTTACAGGTTCCATTTTGGTCAGGGCACATACCTAGGTTGCAAGTTCAATCCCCTGCCTGAGTTCGAGTGGGAGGCAATTGATAGATGTTTCACTCTCACATGTATGTAACTCTCTCTCTCTCTCTCTTTCTCTCTCTCTCTCCCCTCCCCCTTCCTCTCCTTTCTCTAAAAAATAAATAAAGATATCCTCAGGTGAGGATTAAGGAAATTGGGACTTTATATGTATTATAAAATCATTGAAGCATTCATTCATTTTTTATTTGTCCTTTCCTTTTCTCCCTCTCCTTCCTTTTTTCCCCCCTTTCCTCTAAATCCCAAACTAGATTCCTCCAAATCCCAATATTCTTAGGGGTGTATGTGTGTGTGCTTGTGTGTATATATAAGTGTGTGTGTGTGTGTGTGTGTGTGTGTGTGTGTGTGTGTGTGTGTGTTTAAGGGGAGGACCAAGGCAGCTGGGGAGCCTCAGAGCCCAGGGAAGTCACTTCTGCTCTTTGATCCTCGCTTCCTGGTTTATAAAATCAGGATGGAGGGAGGATGAAAAGAGATGACCTCTAAGAATCCTTATGCAATCTATAATCATAACACAAACTCTATAATGAAATAAAGCTGCTTCCAAAGTAATGATGAGGGAACACTAAGCTCTCAGAGAACAAAAATAAATTGTCATCATAATGAAATAAACCTGCTTCCAAAGTAATGGTGAGGGAACGAACACTAAGCTCTCAGAGAACAAAAATAAATTGTCATCTGCGGAATGTGAGACTCGGAGGCAGTGATTAGTAATCAGCAGAGCCTCCAAAGGACAGCTCTGAAGTATAACATGGGAGGACCCCAAACACAAGGTGAAATACACGAAATGGCACCATCTGCCTCTCTCAAGACCCAGCCTACATCCTACTCTTAAAGGGTTTCTCCTGACCAGCTCTCAGCTAATCCCTGCTCATGTGCTAAGTTATAATAGCAGGGAGATTTACTCTAATGAGGAACACTTAAACATTAAAAAAATCCTTGAAGATCAGAAGAAATAATGAGCTAATGGAGTGAATCCAGGCATGGTGACAGCATGAGGGAGGAGTTTTCATAGCACCATTAAATTTACCTCCTGTAGAGGCCTCCTAATCTGTCTACTTGTAATAAGCCCTCCACAGCCACTGTCAATTCTCGGCATGATGAGGTGAGACATCAGAAAACAAATAATTTAATGAGCCTATACCTGCACTTACCCACAGAAACCTCCAGAATTTCATGGAAGACAAGCAGATTTCAAAAACCAACTTTGAAGCTTAAAAAGAAAAGCAGTCTGAGGTTTTTCTGCATTGGGAGTGAGCCCACAACTGAGCCCATGGCATTTAAAGGGGCAGCTGGAGATAATCAGTTTCCAGAGGGTGGTGATGGGGATAATGAATGATTTACTCAGAGGCCTCATAGCCCAGGTGCCTAAAGCACTGGCAGTTCACTTCGGATTAGTGTGCTCATGGCAGAGCCTACCATGGCATTAAAAAACAATAAAACCTCAATTATAAAGAAAAGAGAAATATAGTGATAGTCAGGCATTTGCTTCAGCACAATAAAATAAAAATGCCGTCAGTCTGATGGCCTTAAGGTGAACACAGAAGACACCATTCATCCCTACCACTGTTTTGTTGCCCCAGACATGATACTTTAGTGGGAAGAAATTTTGTACTGCAAAGACTACTTCTTATTTTTTTTTCTTTCATATTTAGAGAAGGAAAAAGGGCACATAGGAAATTTGATTTAAAATATTTACAGAAATAAGTATCAGTTAGCTTTTCTGAATAATAGCACTCAAAATTAGTGGCTTAAAACAATCACCATTTATGTAGATTATGATTCTGTAAATCAGCAGTTTGGGCTCATCTGGATGGTTCTTCTGGTTTTGACTGGGCTCTCTCGTGTGTCTGAAATAAGCTGCAAGGTAGCAGTTCGCTTCTAGAGGCCAGCTGGCTGCCAGCGGGGCTACAGAGGCAACAACAGGATAGCCAGACATGCATGCAAGGAGAGGTGAAGAATTGCGCCTATTTTTACAGTCCAATGCAAGTAGTATGCTATGCCCACATAAGACACAAAAAATAGTGAAGGTGGAAAAGAAGACAGAAGGCTTGGCTACTTACCTCTATTCTACTGGCACAGAATGAATTCTAAAATAAGCTTATTTGTATTTTTTTTCACTAGCCTCTAGTTATCTTAGCAAATAATACTATATAAAATTATATATAATAGGCATAGGATATTATACAAAAGTATACTTTTAACTTGTTTTGCCATCTTCCTGTGATTTGACCTTATTTTACCTCACCACTATCTTTCCATTCACCTGCACCTACAGTGACCATTAGATTACCACTGGAAAGAAAAGAAGGATCCAATCAAGACTAACATGTCTAATTCCTCCTAGCAGTGGAGTGATTCACTTAACCTCATATACAATTTGCCCAAAGTTAGTTAGATATGGAAACAGTACTAGAACCCCAAATTCTCGATATTTCATTCAATACTCTACCCACGCTGATTGCATGGCATAATTTTTATGAAATAAATCTGATTTAATTTTTTTTCAGATGACCAGAATGCTCATGAACATGTTGCCTGAAAAGGAGCTCTCTGCTGGAATAAACTAGATCTGCCAATCAGTCAGGACCCACCTACTATGCTCCAAGTGGATATTGCTACTTGCTGCTTCCAGCTGCTCTGGCTGGCTTTTGTTCCTCCGCCTTTACCATTGGCTGTGCTTCTTGGGGAGGTATAGGGACATTGTAGCTGGCAGCAGTGCTCATGCCTCTACTCCGCTGGCAGTAGTACTTAGGATTATTTCAGGCTGAAGAAAAGAGGAAATCCTAAATAGTAGTATATAAGCATTATCTATAACAATAAAAGCATAATATGCTAATTAGACCAGATGTCCTTCTGGACAAAGCCAGGGCTGTGAGGGAAGCCCGGGTCCCAGGTGCCAGAGGGAAGCTTGTGCCGGCAGCTGGGGGAGGAAGGCCTACCCTTGCACAAATTTTGTGCATTGGACCTCTAGTTCTATCATAAAAAACTGTCCTCACATCATGGATGTTGAGTTGGGCAAATTGGGTCAGGAAGGCAGCTCCACAGGTTTCTTCTTTCTGCTTCTGTCAGCATCTTTACCTTATCACTTCTGTCCTCAAGAGCATCATGAGGCTTCTGAAGCTTAGCCATCACCTCCACCAGCCACGCATGAGAAGGCGGAAGGCAGGAAGGCAAAAAGAGGAACAGCTTCCTTTCAGCAGCCTCCTGGATGTCCCATCCAACATTTCATCTTATTTCTGTGGGCCAGAGCCAACCACAAGGCTCCCCCATGCCACAAGGAAGTCTGGAAAACATAGTCTCTTCATTGGACACATCCCCACACTGAATAAAAGCAGACTTCTCTTATAAAGCAAGAAGAGACTGAATATTGGGCAGGCAGTTGTCAATCTCCCAGATTTGTGCACTGGAGACAGCCAGGCTTTGGTGAAATTAAATAGTATCTCTCCTCAAAACAGCACTCCCCTCTTCCTGATTGGGGAAGGGCCCTGCACTTCAGAACAGGAGGTTAGAAATTCTATCTGGTGACAAGGCCAAAATATCTGACAAAAGATGACAGCTGAGTTTTAAAATAATTCTGTATATTTAAGGGGGGCTTAATTTTTAAACTAAAATATTTTGAGGCCATGAGATTTTCCTCCATAAAAATTCTTTAGTACTGAACATTTAAAAGTAAATTTTGGTCAAAATAAAATAAAAGTAATGTTAAAACAATGAAAAATGCTAAATTAGCCATCCAGAAATACAAGCTTAAATAAAAAATATTGACAATAGCAAGTATTAGTAAAGGTTATTTATTAATATTTACTAATAAAGGTTATTTATTAATACTTGTTCCAGTGGAGCAATATATATTTGCTAATGGGAATATAAAGGGGTATGGTCATCTTGGGAAAATGCCAATTGTTTTAAAAAGTTAAATTCACTCTTAACCATACAATCCTGTAATTCTGCCTCTGCTATACATTCATTCTAAAGAAGTGAAAACACAGGGCAATACAAAGATTTGAACACTATTATTCATAGCAGCATATGTATATATAAAAGGCTAATATGCTAAGTGTCCGATCGTCTGGGTAATGACCTCATATAGCAACACCTGGCTTCCTCTCTCTAGCAACTAGCCTCCTTGGAGTTTCTTCAGCCCAGGAACACGACTTGCTTTATAGACAGGTCCAAACACTTTATACTGTAACCAAATGTCTGTGAAGCGTTTTCCCGTGTCTCATCTCATTTGATCCTCACAGAAGTCCTGGAGTAGGTAGATAGGAGACTTGATGGAATCCTATTTTCTTTTCATTAGCCAGAAAATGGAGATTTAGAAAGCTTGGAAACTTGACCCGACTGAAAAGAAGAAATGGTGGACCTTGAAAATGACTTCAGGTTTTTTCACTGCACAGAATATAGTCAAACACTGCTGCAGTTAAATATTTTACCTTTTGTTCTTTCTGCGTGATCTACAGTAATAATCTGCTTCGTGTTGATATTTACTGCTGTATTGCTGACAATTACCCGAAAGAGAAGTTGGGGTGCTTCACTGGGCTGGAAAAAGTTTTGCTGAATCAGCAAGCAGGTCTAATTAAGCAAGTTTATTCTATATCTATAAAAGGCTAAGTTGACTCAACCATGTGCAATACATATAAAGCTCTCACTGGTGCCAATCACATGCATGTGTTTCCATCTGTCATTGTCGATTGTGAATTTGATTGACACTTTTATTATAGAGAAAGGATGAATAGCAATATTAAAATATTTCTTCTAATTAATTTGCTTTCAATGTGATGAATTTGTGCACTGGGCCACTAGTTGTTAATAATAGCCCTAAACTAGAAACATCTCAAATGTCCATCAATAAGTAAATGGATAAACAAATTGTAGTACATCTATGCAATGGAATACTATTCAGCACTAAAAAAGAAACAACTTTGAAATATGCAACAACATAGGTGACCCTCAAAATTTAAAAAATATGCTAAGTAAAAAAGACCAGACACAAAAGAGTCCATATTGTATTATTCTATTTATAGGATTTTCTGGAAAAGGCAAAATTATAGGACGAGAAAACAGATCAGTTGTTACAATGGGCCAGAGGTCGAGGAGACTGATGACGAAGGGAAACAAGTGTGATAGAAATGTCCTAGATCTTAATTGTGGTGCTGATCACATGGAGGCATGATTTGCCAAAACCCATAGAAGTAGGTGTATTTATTGTATATAAATTGTATCTCAATAAAGTTGACTTTAAAAAGAGCATCAGGATATGCCTTGGAAACAGTTACCCATTTATCTCCAGAGAGCCTTATGTGAGGAAGCCCATTTGTGTCCACCCCTGGGACCACACAAACCCTGTCAGCCCAAGGATCCTGGGTTGCTCAGGGGAAGAAAACCTTCTCTTCAGCAGGTGCTGGAAGCAGTACAGGCAAAACCTGAGTTTGGTAAGTGTGGATTTGAGAGTGGTTAAAGGGACAGAAAAATCCAAGAACAAACCCCAGAAATATCCTTTGGCTGATATGATGGAAAATTATACCTGCCTAAAAATTAATTTCTGAGTAGCTCCTATTCAAACAACTATGTGCATGGTTATTGCTGCTTCCTTAAACTGTATCTAGTAACAGTTATTAATAGAAAGATTATATCTGTTGTGCATGGACGTGGCTTGAACCAAGGTATGTAAATGGGCTCAACTCCGTAGTCATGGTGGCTCCATGAGGCCCACCTCATAGAACCTGCTCACTCCTAGATCCCGTGTGGTATGTCCAAATAGGGGTCATACCAACTTTCAGATAAGTCTCTGGAAAGTTAGCTGTCTGGGTTAACCACTGAGACTGTCTTTGCACATATACTTAGGAGATAAGTAAAATCTGTAACACTATTGGAATGCAGGCAAGCTTGTGGTAAAAGTTAAAAGTAATACTTATGATAACATGGAGGTGGGAATGAAAGTTATCTAAACAAATGTGTAGTTTGATTCACTAACCAGCATTTTTTTGTAGGTCCTACATGGCCAAATACATTTGGGAAATGCTACATATTTTGATGCCCTCTTGGAAATTCACGAAGATATTGACCCATCAAATGAGTTAAAAATCACTGTATTTTAAAACTCCAAGACAATATTTCCCAAACTTACATGGCCAGGTCCTCCTTTCTCCCTTACCTTTTGTTTTCTACATAGGGTGTTTTAAAATCCCATGAAACACACTTTAGGAAATATAACATAAAATGAAAAGTTGATTTAATTGCTACAGATGCACCCTTCAAAGGCCACTGGTATATTGGTGTCAATCTGTTGTGAAATGATGGCGTGTTGAGATAGGATTTATGTACACATTTTGTCTTAATTCAGTAATTTTTTATCTAAGAAAGTAAAATATGGAACCACATCCAAATAAAAAATGTAGTTTTACAGTTAGGGTTATTTTAACACAGTATAATTTTCTAATTTATATTCATAATTTGTCCATTGGCAAATGCAAAATTTGGTAGTAAAATGATTGTGTAGAAAGAAGTCTGATGCTGACACAATAAACTACTGTGGGTACAATTAGCCAGCTGGCATTCAATAGATACAGTGGGCTAATTGGCATGCTTACAAGTGGAGGCTGGAATTAGTTTACTGTTTTTTCCCTGATAACATTTTAGAGGAAATTTTTTAGGCACAATTTTAAGAGAAAAATTAGAAATAGTAGAAGGACATATAAACCCTCCTCAAAGGTTACTATTTTAGAATAATTTCTTAATGACTGCAGAAACTTATTTTGACATAAGCCATTTTAAAAGCTTACAGAAGTACAAATAACACATTCACTATACATGCTTACTCTATAATTTTACACTCTTCTCAATCAGAAGAAAATACAATTTCTCCTTATTTATGTGAAAGGGCTAGATACTTAATCTTGTTAAGAGAAACTCAAAGCTAACTTCATGGTTTCTTTTTATCTGGGTGTTTTTAATTTGAGGATCAGTTCATTATAATTATCAGTTGACTCATACCAGTGGCTTTCTAACATACATGTATATCAAGTCAATAAAGGAACTGTGCTGTGATTACCTGAATATGAGTATTTGATATAAGTGCAAGAGTAATAAACCGCAGTGCCTTTTCCTTTATTAAATCTAGATACATTGATATTTATATAACCAAAATAAAAATGGTTAAACTTTGCTTTCCAGAGTTACAGGCAATTGGATATGTGTCCTGGTGGCACACGGAACTTCCAACTGTCCTGAGACTGAGCCAGGTATAAACTGGTATTTGATAGAGTTTATTAATTAGTAATGACAAACATTAACATTGAAAAAATGACTATGTGATTGTGATAACACAAGATATTGCCACAGACCACTGTAATCAGAAAGAGTCAATTTAAGCCCAGCCAGTATGGGTCAGGTTGAGTGTCGACCTATGAACCAGGAGGTCGTAGTTCAATTCCTGGTCAGGGCATATACCTGGGGGTTGCAGGCTCAATCCCCAGTGTGGGGAATGCAGGAGGCATTCTCTCTCATCATTGATGTTTCTATCTCTCTCCAACTTCCTTCCTCTCTGAAATCAATAAAAAATTATATATCTATATATATAAAAGCCCAGCGACCAGAATGGTCCAAACGACTGGAATGACCAGTTGACCAGTCACTATGACACACACTGACCACCAGGGGGCTGGTGGTCAGTACACTCCCACAGTGGAAGTGCCACTCAGCCAGAAGCCAGGCTTACGGCTGGTGAGCACAGCTGCAGCGGTACCTGATGGGCCCCCATCAGGGCAGGCCAGCCGGATCCCGCCCATGCACGAATTCATGTACCAGGCCTCTAGTATATATATAAAAGAGTCAATTTAATGAGAAAAATGATGAAAAGACACAAATTTAGAAATCTTTTAGCATTCCAGGGTTTTACTAGCTTGACACTAAGGATTATACACTTTATGCTATGTGTATAGAAATAACATTGCACCCATTTAGTATAAACGAGAATATAGAAGGATTTACTTAGACTTTGCAAAAAGACATATCAGATATAAAAACAATAATAACAATTATGGACATTTCTTCTTAATCACCTACGATAGCTAAGAAGACTACATCATTTTGAATACTACCAAAAGATGACAGAAAGAAAGAGAAGGAGGGATGAAGATGAATTTTGGATTTCATCTTAGTTATAATAAGGATTTTCCAAGGGGATCATTAATTTTAAAGAACATTACAATATTTCCCTGGCTGAAATTTATTTATAATAATTCACTTACTATTTTGTAGTTGCATGGTTTCTGAAATGTGATATGTGCCACATCAGTGCCCTGTTGTTGAGTCCACCTGACAGCTCAGTAGAATGATGCAGGAAGCTTTGAAAGAACAGGGGCCTAGAGCTCACTCTAAAACAACTAAAGCCTAAGGTTGGAGGGCAGGCTCAGGCCTCTGTGTTTCCTAAAGATTCCGGTGATTCTCTGCCCAGACAAATGTAAAACTACTGGACTACAATTCTCATTGTTAAATAATTATTCCATGTAGTCTCATGAATGCTAAATAACAATATTTATATCTTTCTGAGATACTTTTCATTAGAACAAGTGTATATACATTTTGAAAATAAATGATACGCTTGGATTGATCACAAGAGAAAAATCCTAAAATTCCCCAGTAATTACCCTCATCAGTTTGCACTAGATCAAGTTTCAAAAAAATTGAAATGCCTATGTAAATCTATGTAAATTATGTAACTTTATAATTAGCACCTTGAAGTGCTTCTGCTAAATTTCTCCTAAGCCACAGCTATGAAACTATAAATTCTAAAATTGGCTGCAGAAGGCGCATGCTTTCCAATTAGGGAGTTTTCTCTTAACTAAATAATGAAGTAGCTGGGTTGATTTTAGCAACCTTTAGGTAAGAAAAGAGAAAAATGGTAATGTCCTTATTAGAAAATAAAACGTTGATGCAAAAAAAGAATTCACAAAGATGAAAGAGAAATGGAAATGACTTCTTAAGTATGATAACTCTGTAGTGGAATTCTGTCCTATACCATCACTTAGTTATGAAGAAGTTTTGGTGTCTCCACATATTTAATAGTAATCCAAAGTGGTTCATTCTAATTCAGAATGTACCATCTCATTCAGGCGTATAGAGATTTAAACAACAACAACACAAAATCAACAACATATGCATTGGAAATAAAATGTATTCTTTAAAATTTATTCATTAAATAACTGTCTAAATATATTCAGAGAGTGAGTTCATTTAACATTGTCTTTTAATCACTTAACAGAGTATACAGTTATTCCTAATATTGTTTCTCAAGCTTGAGGCTTTTCTCCAGTTGCTGCCTTCCTTTTTGGATCATATTTGCTATGTTGAGAGACTATACAGGCTCAGATAACCAACTGCAGATTTAACTATCTTGGAATGTTATTTATCAACTGAAAATAGTTTTAGGCAAAAAACTCCCAATTCCAAAAAATCTCTTTTAATTTGACAGGTTAACTCTGGGATGATTTATTCATTCAAAATGTTCTATACAGAATTGTGGGTTAATTAATTGGCTCATCTGGTAGAAATCCCAAAGTTCAGAGGACACAGTTAATCCAGCTTCAAAGAACATCAAAATAAGATAAATACAAGGAAATCGAAAATAAATGAACATAAAATGATGCTATACATTCCTCCTATGAACTGGTCATGGTTTTCTTCACATGTCACTTGGTGTTTTTCTCATATTAAGGATGAAAAGATGAGACAAAAGCAGAAAACACACTCAAGTAGTTAAAAATAAAAAGTTTTGACTATGTTTAAAAGTGGAAGATGCACTCACAGAATGCTGATGTGACCGTTTAAAAACATGTGCTTCAAGACACAAAGACAAATGTTCAATTAACAAAAATTTTTCTTTGTTGTTTATTTTTGATGGTTCTGGTTCATTCTGAAATATCAGGAAAGGAGATATGAATATTTATGAAGGGAAGCAGATTCTATGCAACAATCCCTCAACAACATTTATTACATTAAGGTATTCTTAAATAGAAAGCCAAGTGGACAAATCGGAGCCACTGAAAATAAATGAACAACTTTGAGAATGACAGCAGAGGCTTCCCATTACAGACGGCAGACACAGTGCTTGTACCTATGCCCACCCAATGTCCCTCTGAAATTACTAATAAGATATTTTTAAAACTATGCAACCATAAATTTACCAAAAGTGGCCCCAAAATATTAAGGAATATATGGAAGATATAAATGAATGGGGTAAAATTAATAGAGAAGGAAGAAGAGAAAAATGTAACTGAAGAAGAACACACTATGAAGAAAAATCAGAACTCTGAGTACAACTGAGAACAGGTAATAGACTAAAGTGAATAATGTTAATACCTGATCTCAGAGAAAATAGAGTTGGCTTAATAAACAGAATAGAACCTTAAAATTGTCATCATGTCTCAGAGAAGTTTTAATATAGAGGATATTAGGGTAAAAATGTGAGAAGAGGTTATTCACTAATTTGTTTGCTTATTTGACAAATACATATTAGTGTCTACCATGTGCCAGACACTCTTCTAAGTGTTGGGAATAAAGCAATATTCACAACAGACAAAATACCCTGCCCTCTTGCAAATTATACAAGTGTACACAGCAAATCAATCAATAAATTAAAAATAGCCCGAGCTGATTCGGCTCAGTGGACACAGCATCAGCCTGCTGACTGAAGGGTCCTGAGTTAGATTCTGATCAAGAGCACGTACCTTGGTTGCATGCTCCTTCCCGGCCTGGGCCCTCCCTGGTCAGGGCTCATGTAGGAGGCAACCAATTGATGTGTCTCTCTCACACTGAAGTTTCTCTCTGTCTTTCCCTCTCTCTTCTACTCTTTCTAAAAATCAATGGAAAAATATCCTCAGGTGAGGATTAACAACAACAAGTGTCATAAGTAAGTGAAATAATATGCAGTGGTTCTCAACCTGTGGGTCGCGACCCCTTTGGGGGTTGAACGACCCTTTCACAGGGGTTGCCTAAGACCATCAGAAAACACATATATAATTACATATTGTTTTTGTGATTAATCACTATGCTTTAGTTATTTTCAATTTGTAACAATGAAATTGGGGGTCACCACAACATGAGGAACTGTATTAAAGGGTCGCGCCATTAGGAAGATTGAGAACCACTGAATAGAGAAACAGCAGAGAATTGAGTAAGGGAGTGAATTCTACAGCTGGGATTTTAAATAGAAGGCATCTTAGTTTGTTCAAGTTGTTATAACAAAATACCTTAGACTGGGTAACTTATCAACAACAAATATTTCTCATAGTTCTGGAAGCTGAGAAGGCCAAGATCAAGGCTCTGGAAGATGTAGTTATATTTTAAAGAAATACTCTGGCTTGAGGGGAGAACATAATCTGGAGAGAGGGAGAGCAAGGAATACAAGTTAGGAGGTTATTTTAATAGTCTAGTTGAGGGGTGATGGTAGCTTCAATCTGGACATTACAAGTAAAGTTGATTGGAAGTAATTAGATTCTGATTAGGTAGAAGTTTGAATAAAGTATGATTGGAAATAAAAATAAATACGATTGCCTAAAATACATACATACGTGGATGTGCTGGATTTTTAAATTGGACAAAACTAAAGGTTAAATTATTAATCTGAAAGGCAAAGTTAAGGAGATATTTTATAATATTGACCAAAAAAACAAAGAGATTAAAAAATTAAAATTGAAAGCCAGGAGATATATATAGGGAATCCAAAATGTATCCAATAAGAGTTCCAGCTAGGAAGACTAAAGAAAATTGAGAAGAAATTTTAAAAAGTAATAGAAGGGGAAAGGACAAGAGTCTTCAGACTGGCATCACCACATACCAAGCAAGGCTAATGAAAGCAATAACTAAAAGCTTTGTGGATAGAGAACTGCTGGAAGCAAATTCCAGCGGGGCATATTAAAATGCAAGAAGTTCATCAAAAGGCTGATGAACCTTAGGGCTTCAGCAGGGCTGAAGATTTGCATTATTATTGCCTGACAACTGAGGGCAGTTCCCCCAACCTGATAATACTTTATTGTTTACCAAACCTTACCTTTGATATGTATATCTGCTTTGTTATATGGCAAAATGTGGGAATAAAAAGCCCTGGGTGTGGGGAGATTTGGGGAACTTAGTTACTAAAGCTAAGCCTCCCCTGGTTCCCCCCAAAATGCCTCCCGATTTTATATTTCATGTCTAGTCTCTTTATTAATTTACGTTGCAGCCCCTTTTCCAGATTCCTGAACCCTTCTAGATGTGGATAAAACCCCAGCAGAGAACTCCAAGAGAGAAAGTCAATTCTCTAAAAAGAAATGAAAACAATCAATCTTTTAATTAGAAACACTATGTTAGACATAAATGAAACAATCCACTCAAACTTCTGACAAAAAAAAATATTTTTATTCTAGAATTCTTCACTCAACCAAAATAACAATCAAATGTGAAGACAAAACAAAATCTGTTCACACATGAATCTTATCATCTTCATACTTGAAGAGAAAATTACTCAAAGGTACTTGTCAAGAACCAGGAAGAATCTAGGATCTTGCTCTGCTTGCAAGCTAACAAGTTAGCCTGCCAGTTTCATAGGTGCTCACAAAAGACACAAGCGTCCCAAGTGAGAGTGAGAGACAAATGACTTTATTATTCATGGCATAGCAGGTATATTTGCATTGGTTCCTTTTGTCCCCATAGTGTCCAGGGAGTGATGTGGAGCAGCCCAGGTAGGTGCTGTTTATACACTGCGTTTGCATCACAGTCAAGGAGCCCTGGTTTTAGGAAACCTCCAGTTGGATAAGGGGTTGCTAGAAACCTGACCAAATTTCCTTTGAAAGAAGACCTCATGTTTAGCCCTGCTGGGTATAGCTCAATGGTTAGAGTGTTGTCCCGTGCACGGAAGGAAAGCAGGTTTGATTCCTAGTCAGAGCACATACCTAGTTTTCAGGTTCCATCCCTGAACAGGTGCATACAGGAGGCAACTGATCAATGTTTCTCTCTCACATCGATATTTCTCTCTCTCTCTCTCTCTCTCTCTCTCTCTCTCTCTCTCTCTCATCAATAAAAAAAACACACACACACACAAAAAAATCATATCCTCAGGTGAGGATTAAAAAATAAAGACATCATGTTTATTATCTAGTCAGGAAACACATCTGCCCTCTGCCTAAGAGGAAGACATAATGTTGCTTTATAAATGTCCTAGAAAAGATAGTCTTGGTCAAAGGCTGTAACAAGGCATGCACAAACGTCACGGAAGGCAGTCCCACAATAGTATTCTAGCAAGATCAAGGAAGAATCCAAGAAAGAGGACAATATGGGATATACTCCTATAAAAATTGCCATAGATGACTATGACCAGGAGAAATGTGTAATGCTAGAAATAAATTCAAATGTAATTACTACGTGGTGCTTGGAAGAGTCTCCTTTGTCCTTCCGAGTTTAAGTTGCATAGCATTGCATTTATATCTCATTCTGTATGACGTATAATAGAACCACATTCTAATTCTATAGTGAATGAAGTTTATATAACTTTTTAATATGATAAATAATATTTATTTGGTTTATTTGCTTCTTAGATTCAACCTTAAGACAAAGTGTGAAAGATCTAATTATGATTACAAATTAAAATCTCAACATTATAAAAATATCTTAAACTTTCACAGCCAGGCAAGACAAAATAACAAGGACCAAATATAATTTCCCTCCACTAACAATTAAAAGCTGCACAAAGTATGTGAAATAATTGTTTTCAGACATTGGACAATAGCCAGCTCAGGACTATGACCCCTAAGGGTAGGAAAACAAACAAAGCAAGCCCTACAATTGCCCCATATTTCTGCCTAGAATCAATTTCCCAAACACAGGTGTAAGTAGGAGGACTCTATACACGGTCTGCAATGCCTGCTGAGATGATGAAATGAAAGTTAGAGTCATGGGAGGCTGAGGCAGGTGGAGATTGAAGGGCAGAGCCCCCTAAAAGGATGGAACTACACAGAAACAGTTGTAGAATCTACACAGATGTGCTCCAGAGTCTGCTGAATACTGGGCCAGGCCTGCATAGAGTGATTGTCTACAAAGGTGGGCAAGAAAAGACTAGGTAAATGGAACAATTCCAAATCTCACTCATTGGAAAGCAGTTCTCAATCTGAATAGCCAGAGTGAAGAATATGCAGTGATCACTCAAGACATTCAGAAAAGACTCCCAAAGGGGTCACTCCTTGTTAGTAATATTAAGGCTGAACCATTTTGGAGAGAATGTAGAGAAAAAAGAACTCGTATAAACTTTTGGTGGGAATGTAAATTGGTGCAGTCACTCTGGAAAACAGTGTGGAGGTGCCTCAAAAAATTAAAAATAAAACCACCACATGATCCAACACCTCACGTCTGGGCATTTATATTAAAAAATAATAAATAAATGAGAACACAAATTCAAAAATATTTATCACCCCCATGTTCATTGCAGCCTTATCTACAGTAGCCAAGATATAGAAACAATCTAAGTATATATCAATAAATAAATTGCGGTGTATATATACACAATGGAACATTATTCTGCCATAAAAAAAGAATAAAATTTGCCATTTGCAACAACTTGGATGGACCTCAAGGGCACTATGCTAAGTGAAACCTCAGACAGAGAAAGGAAAATAACATATGATCTCACTTATATGTGAAATCTAACACACACCATACCAAGCTCATTGATACAGAGAACAGGTTGTGGTTGCCAAAGGCAGGGGTTAGAGGGTGGGGGAAATTAGTGAAGGAAGTCAAAAGGTATAAACTTCCAGTTATAAAATAAATGTCATGGAGATAAAATGTATATCATGGTGACTATAGTTACTAGTAATAATACTGTGTGGCGCATTTGAAAGTTGCTAAGAGAGCAAATCTTAAAAGTTTTCACACACACAAAAATTTTGTAACTGTAATGTGACATATTTAAACAGAGTTATCCTGGTGATCATTTCACAATGTACACAAATATCAAATCATTATGCTGTACACCTGAAACTAATATGATGTTGTATGTCAATTATATCTCAATTTTTAAAAAAGGAATTTCCAATGAAGCATCCATCTGTAGCATTTTCAACATTGTCACATAGTGGTTCAATTCTTTGGAAGTCTCTGAACTAGAGTTTGTATTTGCGATAGAAACCTTGCCGCACCACGGTGCCAGACTGAATGGGAATCCTGCAGGCTTTGTCCTGTCTGAGCTTGCAGAACACACATCTTTTTTTAACATATAATTAAATCAAATTTTATCTTAAAATATATATGATTCTAAATTCAGATTGATTCACATAAATAATGGTAATCACCAAAATACCATATTTTACCATGTAAAAAGCACAGTATGCCAGAAAACAGGATTACAAAGAGCTGGCATTGTAATTTTTTCTCATTTTCAGAATGCATAAATCATAGTCTTTGTGGGAAGATTACAGAGATGATGAAAATAAAATATTTGGTGCACAGAAAGCACTCAAATGTATTTCTATTTTTTTGAGGAAGATGAAGACATTTTACAGGGAAAAATTGAAGGTTCTGTAAAACAAAATTGGGATTTTGGTCACACTGGGTGAATACCTTGACCGAGTGTTCAGAGTTCCTGTAGGAAAGGATGCTCTTTAACAGGGCCTTGTCAGCTCCTTTAGGAGAATTTCTTCAGCCACGAGTAGTATCAGAACTCCCCAGAGAAAATGAAAGCAACTTAGGTGGGAATTCAATCGCACTAAAGATGGAAGGAGCTCCCTTTCATCATGGCTTCATATAATCCTAGTGATTTTTTAAAAATGTATCTTTATTGATTTCAGAGAGGAAGGGAGAGGGAGAGAGAGATAGAAACATCAATGATGAGAGAGAATCGTTGATCGGCTGCCTTCTGCACAACCCCCACTGGGGATCAAGCCTGCAACCTGGGCATGTGCCCTGACCAAGAATCAAACTGTGACCTTCTGGTTCATAGGTCGATGCTCAACTACTGAGCCATACCGGTTAGGCAATCAGAGTAATTTTGATGGCAGGGGCAATCCTACTAAAGCAAAGACTAAGTAGGCTAAATCTATTGAAGGATTTTGAGAGCATTTGATATATGAGCACCGTTCTTAGTATCTTATTTATTAGGAATCCCAATGTTTAAGACAACTTTAATGCACAGCTCACAGTCTGCTGCAGGACAGAATTTCAAGCATTTTATTGAAAGAAACAATACAGCCCATTGAATTTGACTTTAAGACCAAAGAAGTTTCCAAAGTTGGCTCACTTGAATTACCACAGTCAAAAGCCTGCTCTCACATGGAGACTCCTCAACCCCTCTTTTACATTCCACAACAGGACAGAACAGCCAAGCCGGCCAGATGACAACACTTCCTGTATTCTTCCCAGCACGCCAGGGATGAACACTCTTCTCAAGGTCAGTTCTCAATGCTAATTAAATATGTAAAAAACGTTTTAAAGAAAGGATTTTCTTCACACGAACTTTACTAAAATGGCATTCCAGGGATCAAACCAGAGCATCCTAATCACTGAGAAAGCCATAATGCACAGCCTAGAATCCCCAAAAGACAGACTTCATCAGGGCGCTGTAATGGAATGTTCGAAGCTCAAGGACATTTCCCTTCAAACTGCTGAACTGAGGCAGATGGAGTTCAGAATAGACCCTACGAAAGACCCTGGTCACAGAGCAGCTCTAACAGGGTTTCAAACGACTTACCCTGACACCTTCCCATCTACTTTTGTCCAGCTGCATTCATGTTAACTATGATTCTAAAAACACCTGATATCCTTAGCCAGCTCTGCCATGAATTTCTCCTGGCAGTTGGAAGCTTCCAGAAAGGATATGCTGAGGTCGGATGGAATACCTGCTGACAATATGTCTCTTGTTACTAGATTCTCAACCCGCCAATCAATGAGTCAGGCAGAAAATCTTAGGGCAGTGTGCCTCTCAATCCTCATGTCCAGGGGTCCTCAAACTACGGCCCGCGGGCCACATGCAAATACAAATATTGTATTTGTTCCCGTTTTGTTTTTTTACTTCAAAATAAGATATGTGCAGTGTGCATAGGAATTTGTTCATAGTTTTTTTTTTAAACTGTAGTCTGGCCCTCCAACGGTCTGAGGGACAGTGAACTGGCCCCCTGTTTAAAAAGTTTGAGGACCCCTGCTCATGTCTTTATTTAGCTCACCTAATGCTCTACATGGAGCTCTACAGGAATTGGGGGGACTAATAGAAGATATATCCCTGAAGTGATGAGTACATTAAGTCCTCACCTACATCATAGATAGATTCTGCAATTTTAAGTGAAACAACATATAACAAAAGCCATTTTACCATAATAAGCTAAGTGTACTAGTAATTGATATAAAAAGAGTTAAGTTCTTACACCATTCAGCAACTTTATAACAAAGCAACTTTGAACGAAATGACGTTATTCGAGCACCTGCTGTATTTGATATTTTGGCAAGAGGGGATCTGTAAATATATCCCACTTGAGTACAAATTTATTTTCCCTTTCTTCTTTTTTTTTTTTTTTAAATATATTTTATTGATTTTTTACAGAGAGGAAGGGAGAAGGATAGAGAGTTAGAAACATCGATGAGAGAGAAACATCGATCAGCTGCCTCCTGCACACCCCCCACTGGGGAGGGATGTGCCCGCAACCAAGGCACATGCCCTTGACCAGAATCGAACCTGGGACCCTTGAGTCCGCAGGCCGACGCTCTATCCACTGAACCAAACCGGCCAGGGCTCCCTTTCTTCTTAAAATTTTCTTCTTCCTTTCTTTCATTTGTCTGCTTGTCTGGTTGGTTGGTGAAGATTGCTTGTCTCTTTTGTGCTACAGAGTTTCAGGGCAAAGTCCTAATAACTTACATTTTTTTTTGGTAGAAAATTATAATAGAAGCCCTGGCTGGGTAGCTCAGTTGATTAGAGCATTTTCCCACTATGCCAAGGTTGTGGGTTCGATTCCTGGTCAGGGCACATACAAGAATCAGCCAATGAATGCATAAATCAGTGGAACAAAAAATTGATGTCTCTCTCTCTCTCTCTCTCAAATCAATCAACAAAAAAAGATAAAGTTATAATATTGCATTTGCTTTGCATTGAATATATATTTTTCTTTTTTAGCGTTGGATGCAAATTTGATGTTATAGTATTTATTATATTATTTTCCTATAAATTTCAGAAAATGTAGCTTTATTTCTTGATAAATAAATGGGAGACATGTAGAAGATAGTGAAATTTTTACATTAAAAAAAGTTTTTTTACAAATGAAAACCTTGATGTAATTCATGTCGTTGAAGTAGTCCATATCCTCACAGAGCTTGTTACCTGAGAGGCAGGGTTTCCCGGGCCCAGCATTGACCTGGGAAACGAACTGGAGTTTGGACCCCACAATGAAGGTGCCTGTTTACAGAGTTATCTGGGAGTAATAACTGAAAGGGCAGCTGTGAAAATGCCCTGTGCACGGCCTGACATCTGTGGGTAAATAGAGGTGAGCAAGAATTAAAACCGGTATCAACATAGGAAGATGACCTGAATGTTTCCCAAGCCTGACAAGTGAACTACAAATAGTCTTTTGACTGAACTATCAAATTCTTGTGTTTTCTTGCCCTGGCTTTTCACTCTGTACACAGAAAAATGTTCAGCTATCTGAACTTCCTTGGTACTTAGACGCTGGATAATGAAAGTTTTATGTATCTGTCTATCCGTCTGGAAAGACAGACATAAGGTTCACTGTTGCATGATTTTTGATTTGATGGCTACATGTTTAGAAACTTCAAAAGCATGTTTTGGAAGCATGCTACAGACTGGATGGATGTTGTGGTCAGACAGAGCTGTTCCTAGCTCTTCGGAAGGGTGTGGTAGTCTCTGGAGCTCAGAAAATCACTGGAATTTGGAGACTCCAATTAAAGTAATAAGCACGTTGGGATTCAGGTTGAAACTGGAGAGAGAGATTTGTCTGAGGATATTTAACACCCATATCTTTTTTTAAAATATATTTTATTGATTTTTTACAGAGAGGAAGGGAGAGGGATAGAGAGTTAGAAACATCGATGAGAGAGAAACATTGATCAGCTGCCTCCTGCACACCCCTAACTGGGGATGTGCCCACAACCAAAGTACATGCCCTTGACCGGAATCGAACCTGGGACCCTTCAGTCTGCAGGCTGAAGCTCTATCCACTGAGCCAAACCGGTTAGGGCAACACCCATATCTTTAATCCTGTTCCTTGGTATCATTTCATTTTTCAGTTTGATGAAGAATGGATGAACATTCAGTCTCAAGTCAAATAAAAAGATATTAAAAACAAGACTATACCCTGAAACTGTCTGTGAGCTTTACCAGAACTGCCGGTTCCAGTTCCGTCAGCGTTTCTGTCATTAACTTCCATTGTTAGGTTTACGATTTTATTCTAGAAACTAGCTGTGGCCAAAACCTGACAAACAGGTTCCGACTTCTGTGTTAGTGGAAAATTTGAAGGGGGAACAGCCAGCTGTGATTTTGTACACACTTTGCAGTTTCTTTGATTATATCTAGGAATACTGGCATATTTGTATTTGCATATAGGCAAGCAGACAGGTGACTCATAGATTTTTACAGCCCCCCCCCCCCGACCTCCGTACAGAGAAATTGTGAAGATTATCCCATAAACCAGACATTAAGGAATTTAGGCTGATGTGCCTCAGAGCCCTTTGCTGACTTAGATATTGGTAAGTCTTCTATTCTTCAGTTCAGAATTCAGACAGATGAGGTTTTTGATATCATCCCAGTACTCAGTATCCTGCTCACTCTATTGCTAAGGATGGTTTCTCCATAACATGAAGCCCTCCCCCCATCCCGCTGATTGGCATCTATAGGGCTTTTGATTTAAAACAAATAATTTCTGATCAAATTATTTTTCATTTTTCTTTGCTTGCTCCTGCCCACTTGGTTGAAATGAAAAAGAAATGTGCTTGGAATGCTTATTATTTTTTATTTCAGTCTCCACCCCACTTATGCAAACTGGCCCTTCTCAACCTTTTCTCTTTTTCTAATTTTTCCCTAAGAAAAATGAAGCACATGATGCCAAGAAAAACATTATCTTTACCAAGCTTCTTCCAAGAAACTGAGTTTTTGCTTCAAGTTTCTAAATTATGCTTCAAATTCTCAAAAAGTCTTCATATTTTATCTCAATCTTACATTTGAGAAACCTTAATACCTTTATTTTTTGCCAGAGCAGCAGTTTCCAAATGTCATGTATGATTTATTCCATTTTAAGTAAAGGATTTGAAGCTAATATACTTTTTCAAATCTTTCTATCTTTTGGCCAAAACCACAGCTCTCTCTTGAATGATTCCTAGATGGAAGCAAGCCTCTTAGGCTTATCATGTAATTATTGACCCCAAAACTCTTTCTAACTCCAACTTCCCCCACTTTTTAATTTATTTAGTTGAAATATCACAATCAATAGAAATCTATTTAGTTGTTAACATTCGATACTGGTGTGCATTTACCACACGACAATCAAATATTATGATTGCCAATAGAAAACTTCACAATCTTCGAAAGGTTTGCAAATCCAGCTGCAGTTTTTAAAATGCAAAAGGAGGTTAAATTCATGGATCCTTTTAGAGCAGTTGTTCTCAACCTTCCTAATGCCGTGACCCTTTAATACAGTTCCTCATGTTGTGGTGACCCCCAATTATTTTCCTTGCTACTTCATAACTGTAATTTTGCTACTGTTATGAATCGTAATGTAAATATCTGATATGCAGGATGTATTTTCATTGTTACAAATTGAACATAATTAAAGCATAGTGATTAATCACAAAAACAATATGTAATTATATATGTGTTTTCCGATGGTCTTAGTCGACCCCTGTGAAAGGGTCGTTCGACCCCAAAGGGGTTGCGACCCACAGGTTGAGAACCGCTGTTCTAGAGGAACATAACCCTTTTCACCTCCACCTCCTGTAGCCATGTGGAGGCTGGTCAAGGCATGAACTCCCCACAGAGAAGGAGCAGATTAGGGAGAAAAGATTGAAAAACAATCCAAAATAAGAGATGGAGGCCAAACAGGCAACTAGCCAAGAAATGAGATAACTGTTAGAAAAAGGCAGAACTCTAACTTTTAACATTAATCATTCCTTGTCCTCATTTTTATAGTGCTCGTTTTTTGTTTTGAGCACTGGGAAGGTTAAAACAGAGATGAAATGAAATAGCTTCTTCAGCAATTCTGTACTTCTAATGGCAATCGCCAGTGTTCTCTCAGGGGACACGGACCCTGCTCTCTCCCTCTGCCATCACCATCACAGAACACCTAGCCAGTGGTCGGCAAACTCATTAGTCAACAGAGCCAAATATCAACAGTACAATGATTGAAATTTCTTTTGAGAGCCAAATTTTTAAAACTTAAACTATATAGGTAGGTACATTGTTATTAACTTAATTAGGGTACTCCTAAGGCTTAGGAAGAGCCACACTCAAGGGGCCAAAGAGCCGCATGTGGCTCGCGAGCCGCAGTTTGCCGACCACGGACCTAGGCAATATTCAGGACCTTTACGTCTATACCAATGTCATTGCAGGTGCCATATCTACAGGATGTGATTTTAAATGTGTCCCTTTTAAAGTAAGTTTGCACGTTTAAATCACTGCTACATAGCAGCAGAAGGGCAGACTTCTCTGATGGTTGACGTTCCTGGGGCTGAGATCACTGCCTATTGTCTTGTTTTGGTTTCCTTTAATGTGTGCTTCTCAAATGTAGTCACATGCACCCCTGGGATATGAAGCAATCCACAGGATAAATGGCACCAATTTTCCTCAAAAATGTGAAAGGGTGGAGGAGAAATTAAAGCAATATAACTTAAAGTGTTTTTATAATTAAAAACACAATGGTTATATTTTCAACTGGAATGCAAAATCTCCACTTTATTTAATAGAACACAAGGCTACAACATTTTTAACATGTAGAGGGCTTGCAAACCTCAGAAGCATTGATTCTCTTCTTCAATAAAAATATGCCCAGTCGTGTAGAATAAGCTGCTTGGATCACATGCTCATCTTTAGACAGGAATGGAGAGACCGGTTCTATGCAAACCACAATGGACTGTGGGGCATGCCAGTGTGTGGAGGGAGAGGGGAGGGAGAGGGTGGGAGGAGAGGAGAGGTTCATGGAGGGAGAGGGAGGGAGAGGGTGGGTGGAGAGGGGAGGTCATGGAGGGAGAGGGAGGGAGAGGATGGGGGGAGAGGGGAGGTCATGGTGGGTTCAGAAAAAGTGAAAATAGATGCTATTAGGCAAGAATCATGTTAGTCCACTAAGATTATTTTCAAAAGCATGTTTCCCCTAAGAGCTCTGAGTACCTCCTATGTGATGCAAGTAATTCCTTGGCTTGACAACACAGGGTTTATTGCAGAATGGAACTAACATTTACCGCCTCCTCTGGTAGACAATGTTAAACTTCATTTTACAGATGAAGAAACTAAAACTCAGGGAGATGACAGGTGCTGTTTACAAAACAATGGCCATACTAGCAACTGTACCCATGGTCACTTACCAGCAGAAACAGGTTGGGAACAACCTGGAGTTGGGGAAGAAACTGCAGACTCAACAGTGGAGGCAGGACGAAAGAACACAGAAGAGGTCGGAGGTATTTCCGGTCGGAGCAGGCCTGCCAGCGAGTTAGCTTCCTGGTGACACTTTTCCTCTCTCGCTCCATAGCAAAAAGGTTTCAGGGGTCAGTAATCAAACTGTCCAAAAATGCCTGTAGTCTTTGAAGAGTTAAGTAGCTGTCAATCATTCTTACATTTGGATAGATTGAGTTAATCCACTGGTTTTCTTCGAACACCTGGATGAAATTAGTGGACTCAAGGGAGGGGGTAGCACAGCCCACCCTGGGGCAGCATGGTTCTGGGGGAAGGGCTGTTCTGTGGGACTCAGGCTCTGCAGACCTTGGGCAAAAACGGAGGCAGGTGAAAATCAACTCAGAATTAGAGGCAGATGGATCCCAGTGAGGAACTTCAGGTATTTTCGCATTTTCAGCAGAGTTGGCCCCGATTCGGGAAACTGCACATGAGTGGAAGGGTTTCAATATTCTGTGATGTCCCATGTACTGAAATTTCTTTTTCTATCCTTTATTCACAGGTCCAAAAATTTGAGTATTAAGATCTAGTTCCCAGAATTAAGGGTTAAATAGTGCAGCCAGGCCTTAACTACCATTTAGAGCAAAATGCTTGGAAATCACATGGATGTTTTGGAATGCAACCTCTTCATTCAATACCACCTTCTAGGTTCCTTAACTCTCCCCCTTCTCGGAAACCATTACCCTCTCCAACATGACTGTCCAAATTGGTGGACACAGGCTCTAATGTGAGGTACCATTCAGGGTGAGAGGACAGGTGGGGGAGAAACAGAAGGCCGGAAGCTTGGTCCAGCTGCCCCCAGCTGACCTCCCCGTCGTTAAATACCTCTTAGATGCCATACTGAGCAGAAAAGTTCCATCCTGTCTACCTATTTTACTGAAACAAATAACTACCAAGGACTTACTTTTCTGTGTGCTCATGTTTGCTAGGACTGAAACCCCAGGGAGCGTCCAGAGGCTGGGATGGAGCTCCAGGCTGGAGGGGATGTGTTTTCAAAGAGGCCAGTAAGTGAGAGGGGCCACCGAGACCCCCCAGGGGAGAAGAGTTGTTGGAAGAATAGACCTTTGAGGGTCATTCTGGTGTAAGAAAAAAATATATACACCCGCAAATCCCAAGAGCTGCGCCAATGAAGTGAGTCTTTTTCCTCTTTATACAGGGCCTGGTGACCTCTGCTCTATTTTTATCACGTTATTTTTTTAAAAAAATATATTTTATTGATTTTTTACAGAGAGGAAGAGAGAGGGATAGAGAGTTAAAAACATCGATGAGAGAGAAACATCAATCAGCTGCCTCTTGCACACCTCCTACTGGGGATGTGCCCGCAACCAAGGTACATGCCCTTGGCCGGAATCGAACCTGGGACCTTTCAGTCCACAGGCTGATGCTCTATCCACTGAGCTAAACTAGCTAGGGCTATCACGTTATTTTACTGAATTGGACGTGTTAAACATTTTATAATATTTTTCGTCTAAATGCATGATTGTATATGGTTACTGTATTCTTTTGTGGTCTTAGGACTGATTTCTCTTTGTGGAACAAGTTGCTGAAATTCAATTGAAAATAGAATACAATTTACAATGATTTACAGTATAGTTAGTTTCTTAATAAATTTCCTTTGCAGAAGAGCCAGAGAGGACTCTCTGCCCCGGTCCTGCTCTCACACAGGAAGTGTGGGTGCTCCTCGCCCCAGGAGGTGTGGAACTGCATGGAGGACAAAGGGACAAGGAGACTCTGCCATGGGCAGCCACAGAGGACTCTCAGGTGGTGACTGACCGAGAGGCACGGGGATTCAGGGGCAGCTGGTGTGACTCTTGGCCCTCCCTTACTGGTACCCAATTCATTCTTTGGTATATCTGTCAATCTGTTTAAAAAGAAAAGGAAAGGAGAAGTAAATATATATATATATTTGAGATATATTGGACTGGGTTTGTTGAACAGTATGGTTTGTCTTTCAGACCCACCACTTTGTTGCAAAAATTTGTGCAAGTTGCCTACTTCCCCTGGGTCTCACAGGATGAAAATGGAGACTTGTGCTTAGATGGGACCCAATGGTGGCTCTCACTAGGCTCTGTGGGTAGGTGGCTCTGCCCTTCTCTAGATATGCAAGTACTGAAGTTTATCAGGCCCTCTTTTTCCTGCCTTTATAGAATAATGTCTAGTGGAAGTGGTGGGAGAGAAAGGGGTGGGAGGGGAGGAAGGGCTGCAACTGGCTTACAGGCTGAAAAGGGGATTCAGAAAAGGGTAACTCTGGCCAGTATCTCAGGGGCAGAACTGGAGTGAAACTTTCATGAAAAAGTAGTAATTGTAGCTCATTTTCATTGAGTACTGACCACAACACCTTATATAGTAGTCTGTTGATTCCTCACAGGAAGGCCATCAGACAGATGTCATTATCTCCCCAGCTTTACAGACAGGGACCTGAGCTTTAATGAGTTGAACGGACATGCCTCAAATCAACCAGCAGCTAAGTGGTGAAGCTGTGAATTCAAATCAGATACCAGAGCTCCTGCATGACTGCCGTGCTGGACAACGCCTGGCCACCATCAAATGCCTTAAGTTTCTCTGTGACTGGTTGGCAATAGCAGTAGATATTTGCGCCAGATTCTAGTAACAACCATAAACTGACCCACTAATGTCAGGAAAGGGGAGAAGGGAGAGAAGGAGAAGGGAGGGGAGAAGAGGTTAAGGCAAGAGCTGTAGAAGGGAGCGCCTGCCCAGATCTTGGAACCAGCTGGGGCACTGCTGAAGCACAAGGGACAAATACTGCCAGAGGGACCCCACTCTGGGGAAGGAGTGGGGTGAGGGGTCACAGGAGCACAGTGGCCCCTGATTGGGGCTGAGCTCCTGCAGGCTTGAAAGGGAGAAGGAGAGGAAGCCTCCATCTGTCAGAAATACTTCCCGAGAGGAAATGCAAGCAGCCTCCGATTTCCTCCTGGCTCCTCTAGTGTTTTCTTAGCACAGACAGGCAACTTGAGCCATTGAGGACAATTTTTTAATTTTTTTCTATGAAAGACTTAGATTCTTATTCTTCTAAAAGGTTTTGTTCATTTATATGATGTTCCTAAATATGCTTGATTTTTTATTTCATATAAAACTCACTCTCTCACGTACATGTGAAATTAAAATTATTATAGCAGGTTATATACAGATGTTTTTATAATTTTTATGTATATTTTGGAAAGCATTGGAGTGGTGCATTATTTTTTTACAATGTATAAAGTAATCAAATCATATGACAAAAATGTTAGAAAAAAGAGGAAAAACTCACACATAAGTTCAGCTTAATAATATAAAGACTGTTATACTTTTGGTCTTTTCCTTCCTGTCTGTTTTTTCATAGGCATGTCATCATAGTATTTGCATAATTTTCTACTCCTTTTTTCACTTTTTATTTTAAAGGTATGTCTTTATTTGGGTATGTAGTCCTTTTTTAAAATATAGTTTTCATTGATTTCAGAGAGGAAAGGAGAGGGAGAGAGGGATAGAAACATCACTGATGAGAGAGAATCATTGATTGGCTGCCTCCTGCACGCCCCCTGCTGGAGATCAAGCCAGCAACCTGGGCAAGTGCTCTGACCAGGAATCAAACCATGGCCTCCTGGTTCATAGGTCGACGCTCAAACACTGAGCCACACTGGTTGGGTGGGCATGTAGTCCTTTTGCCATCATTTTAAATTGTTTAATATACCACTAAGTAACTATAGCATATTTTTCTTAACTACTCTTTTATATTGGGAATTAAGTGGTGAAGCAAATTTTGATTAATAAGAATTTTGGCTTAAAATAAATACATGCTCTAAGGCAGAAGGCAAAAAAATAGTTATCATAGATAGTTAATATAGAAATGCTTTTGAAAATAAAACCATGGAATACTTCTACAGTCACCGTTTTCATTAACGTGCTACTAAAAATTATAGCAGTTGATGTGTATTCATGATCTCCTATGCTCCAGGCAGCAGTCTAAGGGTTTGACAATATTAGCTCATTTATCTCACCTATGTGGGAAAGGCACTATTTGCAACCCCATTTTATTGATAACACCACTGAGACACAGAAGGTTGAAGTTACTTGTCCAAGTTTATACAGCTCACAAATGGCAGGGTGGGGACTTAAACCCATGCTGTCTAGGCCCACCTCGTGTGTTCTTAACCACCACCATATTTTGAAATTAGCAGAAAACTCCTGTACTTTGGTGGGAAAAGCTTGGCTTGGTGGGTTAGGAAGATCTGGGTCCAGTTTTGACTCTTCTCCTTTTCAGCTATCCATGCTTATTAGGTAAGTTACTTAGCTCTCTGAACTTGAGTTTCTCTATCTATAAAATAAAATTAATAGAGTTGTTATAAGATACAAATGAAATATTTTAACTAAAATGCTTGGCACAGTGGGAGATGCTAAGTTAATGTTAGTCCCTGCTTCTTTTTTTTTATTTTTTATTTTTTTTGTCTCTTCTTGCATCCCCCACACCCCTTTCCCCCCCAAGAATAGTCAGTCCACTCCCTTTCTATGCCCCTGATTCTATTATAATCACCAGTTTATTCTGTTCATCAGATTATTTATTCACTTGATTTTTAGATTCACTTGTTGATAGATGTGTATTTGTTGTTCATAATTTGTATCTTTACCTTTTTCTTCTTCTTCCTCTTCTTAAAGGATACCTTTCAGCATTTCATATAATACTGGTTTGGTGGTGATGAACTCCTTTAGCTTTTCCTTATCTGTGAAGCTCTTTATCTGACCTTCAATTCTGAATGATAGCTTTGCTGGATAAAGTAATCTTGGTTGTAGGTTCTTGCTATTCATCACTTTGAATATTTCTTGCCACTCCCTTCTGGCCTGCAAAGTTTCTGTTGAGAAATCAGCTGACAGTCGTATGGGTACTCCCTTATAGGTAACTGACTTTTTTTCTCTTGCTGCTTTTAAGATTCTCTCTTTGTCTTTTGCTCTTGGCATTTTAATTATGATGTGTCTTGGTGTGGTCCTCTTTGGATTCCTTTTGTTTGGGGTTCTCTGCGCTTCCTGGACTTGGAAGTCTATTTCTTTCACCAAGTAGGGGAAGTTTTCTGTCATTATTTCTTCAAATAGGTTTTCAATATCTTGCCCTCTCTCTTCTTCTGGCACCCCTATAATTCGGATGTTGGTACGCTTGAAGCTGTCCCAGAGGCTCCTTACACTATCTTAGTATTTTCGGATTCTTTTTTCATTTTGCTTTTCCGGTTGGGTGTTTTTTGCTTCTTCGCATTTCAAATCTTTGACTTGATTCTTGCGCTCCTCTGGTCTGCTATTGGGTGTAATATTCTTTATTTCAGAGCGTGTATGCTTAATTTCTAGTTGTTTCTTTATCATAGCATCGAGGGTCTCATTAGTTTTCGTGAGGCTCTCCAAAAGTTTATTGCAAGCCCTCAAAATTGCGTTTTTTAGCTCTATATCCTCCATTTCTGTCATGTTTTTTTGTCTCCGCATTTTTTATGCTTTCTTGGTGCACCCCCTAGTGGTCTTTGTGCGCAGTCTTGTTCTAGTTGAGCCTTGATTGTTGTAGTTAATACTAGAGGGATTTGACCACCAGGCCGACTGGCTGTGTGAATCAGCTGTGTCTGCCGCGGAAAACTTCTGTCCTCTGGGGAGGTGCTAATCTAGCCTTTGCCTGAGGCGATCCGGCAAATGGCTCTGCGCAGGGCTTGGGCGGGGCGGGCTCAACAGGGCGGGCGGAGGGAGCCGTTATGGTGCCCTCAGTCCTGTTCCCAGAGGCTCTGCTTCTCAGAACCCCAGGAACCGCTGCAAACCTCGGAGAGAAAGCTGCCTTCCAACTGATGCCAGACACTCCCGCTTCTCCCGTTTGGGTCCGAGTCCCCAGCGATTCGCCCGTATCTGGAGCTCAGAGTCTGAGACTCCCCCCTGACCGAAAACGACAACCGCGCTCTCAGCCACCAGCCCGCTTTGCGCGCGCACCTCCGCACCTGAGTATTTTCCACACTGCGCCTCCTCTGAGCCTCGGTGTGCTGTTATTTTTCCTTCTAGTTGAAGAGTCTCTCCTCAGCCAGCCTTCCTGTGGTTCTGGGTGATGTCCGTTCCGTCTTTTAGTTGTATTTTTGAAGTGGTTGTTTGCGGCAGCAGTCTCCGGTGTTTACCTACGCCGCCATCTTGGTCTCTCCTTCCTTCTACTTTTGATAATACTATAACTAACCTTTCCCCCTCTGATATTATTTTTTCTTTATTTTGATACTATTACAGATATTTCCAAAGGGAAGTCAATATAATCTAAATGTTTGTGTACCTAGTCATGGTCTTATCTGTTACTTGTAACTTCGTCTTCAATTTCCAATGAACATCATCCCAATCCAATATACCCATATTTTTACATAATTATTCCTCCATACTTATCTTTCAAATGGAAGGTTGCCATTTTCCTTTGATATTCAATAATAACCATTATTGCTTATTTTAATTGTTTATTTTATTATCTATATAGATATTTTTTGAGTCAAGTAAATTTTACTTTTCATATACCTCTAACATATTGGTATACTCCATGAGACTGATGTCAAAATTTGTCCAAGATATGGCTATGTCAATTCATTTACCCAACTGATTGTCATGTAATATTTCATTTCTCTTTTTCCTTTCATAGAATTTAGTTAAACAGTGTTTTACTTAGTTCATAGTTAAAATATAAATTCACATAACACAAGGTTGGTATAAATGTTGTAAATAGAGTGGTCTATAATATAATGCTGTTGAACATCTACAGGTATTGGTTAAAGATCCTGTAATTTATAGTTTGTGGCTACTGCATACAACATAGCTTCTGCAAACAATAATTGACTATACACATTAATTAAACCAAAAACTTACAAATCGTACAGATTGAACAATAAAATCCTAATGTTAAAATAGATAAGAAATACTTTAATAGGCAACCTTTGAGAATTATTATTTCCATGTTTTTATATTTCATTTAATATACTAATTTTATCATCATTTTCATTTTGAAAATAATACTCCCTGGGAAATACTGTGTTCTCAACCACCACTTTGTGCGCGTGTGTGTGTGTGTTTGTGTGCATATGTGTGTGTGAATTTGGGGGTGCCTGTGGGCAATGTTGTGCATGTGTGTTTATTTGCTGCCTGATTGGATTACTTTTAAATATATATTTGCATAGAATTTAGAGAAAGTGAGAGTCACAATATGCATTTCCACTGGTTCCACTTAGAACAAGCACAGAGGCTTACACTGCAGCCCTGTGTGCCTGCCCGCTCCTGTACCCCTTTAAAGCACCTACTCTGCCTTCAGAGCATTCAGTAGTGCTGCTAAACTCAGATGGGAGGGTGTGATCAGACAAGGGTGGTTTCCTGGAAAAGGCTTCAACTACTAGAAGCCATTATTCAAGGAAAATGTGAGATTTTTTTCCTCTGGAGGGTAAGACAACTCATTTTTCTGAAATGACTTCATTGTGATTGTTCCTAATGATAAGTGACTGCCCTAGAAATTTGGCTACAGCCTTTCCTGGTCCTGAGATGAGAGGATTCTAGACTAATAGGAGCAAAGATCAAGGAGAGTATTTCCCAGGTAATCCTAAGGCATCACTTCCCTGGTGTTTTAATCCAGTGCTAAATAATGGGGTTCTCATAGGGAGAGGGGGCATGCCCCCATATAGCACCACAGGATTGATGGTCACCTCATTTATGTTCAGATCCTTCATGCATTTAAGGATAGCTTTAGCCTTGAACTGGGTCAGACTCTTCTTTCTCCTTTGGAATTGCCCAGGGCCTTGTGCCATTGTCCTGCTCTTCCTAATCAGACCTCACACTTCCATTAAGACATAACTATTTCCTATTTTCAGAAGAATAATGAACAATGCATAATACAGAATCCATGTCTCTAACATGTGAACAAGCCTAGGAGAAAATACCAGCGCTCCCCCGTCACTTCACTCCAGCCATGCTGGTCTTTTTCTGGTTCTTTCTCGAAGGTCCTTGGTTCAGGCTGGAATACTTTCCCCTGGATGGTTCTTCAAATGATGAGCTTCTTCTCCCTCAGGTTGGGGCTTAGCTGTTGTATCCTTGGGGCAGTGATCCAAGACTTCATGATCTAAATAAAGGAACACCTACCCTGCTTGTTCATTGATGTCTAACAGCACCATGCTCATTTACCACCCTCAATTCAAAAGTAATTTTGTATATGTGCACACATATATGCACACATTTGTGTGTGTGTGTGTGTGTGTGTGTGTGTGTGTGTGTGTGT
>NW_005360509.1:256252-272146 GCF_000412655.1 Myotis brandtii
CGGGGGCGGGGGCCCAAGAGGCCAGTCCAATTGCAGCATGACTCCGGTTCCCTGGAGCCTGCAGGCGGGTGGTGGGACCAAGATTTCCAGATTGCATCATGGCTCTGGTTCCCCAGAGCCTGTGGGCGGGGGGAGGGACCAAGAGGCCAGTCCGATGGCAGCATGGCTCCATTCCCACAGCTCCCTCCCACTGCCACGCCGTGGGCAGCTGGGGCCCATAGCTCCCTCCTGCTGCCAAACCGCGGGTGGCCAGGACCCAAGACTGACTCCTGCTGTGCCGACTGGGACCCTAGTCTGGTATTCGGTTATCCATCCAGACATTTAGGTTGCGACGGACCCTGGCTCTATATATTAGAATATATATATCCTATTGTCGGGTTCCTGTACTGAACACTTAAGTCCCTGAAAACAAGAAATGTGTGTTTGTTTCATATCCAGAGAGAAGCACAAAGTAGGATCCCTCCATATATTCAGTGAATAAATTAATAAATATCGCTAAAACTCTCACAGGGAATAGCTGAAACTACATTGTCCCTACCTGTGCTGTCCATGGCGGCACCACCAGTCACAGATGGCTAGTGGGCAGTTGAGATGTAGCTCATCCAAACTGAAATGTGCCATATGTGTAACATACCCTCAACTTCAAAGACTTAGCACAAAAAGTGTGTAAAATATCTCATTAATAATTTTAGATTGATTATATATTTAAGTAACATCTTAGACATATGAAGTTTATGAAGTGTAGAATATAATACTAACATTAATTTTACCTGTTCTTTTTTCCTTTTTTCATTGTGGCTTCCTGAAAAAAAAAATCACCTAAGTGGCTCGCAGTATTTTCCAATTGCTAGTACTGGTCTATACCTTTGTGAGAACAATCATGGAGTCAGTGTGTTACCTCTCAGTGTTGTTTAAGCATCTTCTTCCTCATATTTACCAACCAGACTCTAGTCCTGGATCTGCCAATAGCTGCTGCAAGATGGGAGCTGAGTTGCTTCCCTCAGGGTCCCCAGTTCCCCCATGTGACAACACAGGAACTGAATTAGACCATGTCAAAGGATTCTTTCAGCTGGAACAGAGCAGTATATAATTCTGCCATTATTACTTATTTTAGCTTAGGACAGCAGAGAAACCTTCCTGTGGAATTAATATATTTTATAAACCCCTGCTTCCTGTACCTCACCTTGTCCTTCAAATGCCCCTGCAAGCTGTGCTATGCAAAGTTAAATTTCAGCAAAAATTTTATTTTCCTGGACTTAATGTATCCAAAGTTGGTGCAAACAATAATTTGTTAATCAGACTCAAAGAGGTCGGTTTAGCTGGCTTCCCGGAGCTGCCTTAGTGGAAGCTGCTGACTTTTCTGCACATTTGCAGACAAAAGGCATCTGGAGTCCTAGCTCTCAGGTGGCATTTGGCCCCATCTGGCTGCATGAGCTCCACGCTGCGACTGGCCTCCCAGAGGAGCTGGGTCCAGAGTGGCGCCCAGCGTGTCTGAGATACTATGGATGGCTGCCTGCATTGCTGCTGCATGGATTCACACTGGGCTAAGTCACTCAGGACATTTGAGTTGGAATGTTTTTATTTTGCGTTCAATGCTTATTTGGTAAACCTAGAGAGAAAGGGGTGAGGCAATTTTATCGCAATTCATATATACTTATAGATTCTTTTGTCAGAATATATTTTAAAAATACAGTTTTGATCATGTTCATTGCTTGGCAGACAAAGAAAGTGTGACATGCTGTACTCTCTCTGTGTGGCAGTCAGTGGTGGCTGCTCCCTGGACTCCCTGCTTCCCTCCTCTGCCCTCTGCAGTGGCTTTCTTTTGCCTGGGGGAGCTTTCTTCCCCTTTCCATTGGTGAAATCCCATTCAGCCAGCAGTGCCCAGTTCAAGTACCAGCTCCTTGTTCGAGTCTTCCCAATTCTCCACAATAGGAAATGCAATACTCCTCGTCTGTGCTTTCACAGGAGCAGCAGAGTGAACACGTATTGACAATGCATTAGACACTATTCTGATTTTACAGGTATTACTGGATGCAATTTCTGAAACAATCCCTTGAGGTAGGTAGCAATGAGGATACCAAGGCATAAAGAGATTAAATAAACATCTTCAGGTCCCCTAGGTGGTAAGTGTCAGGCTCAAGACAAAGGCCCAGAGATTCTGTGCTCTTACATACCAGCTCTCTCAGGCTGTCCTCATAGGATGGGTATTACCCTTTCCCTGGGTTATGGAACTTTTGAGGGCCTGGACTATACTTGATTCATCTTTTTATTTTCCAAAGAGCATATAACACATATTTGAAGGAACTTCTTAAATAATGGCATTACTTAATATTCAATAGGAGAAATGTAGGTTTAAACTTTTAGAAATCACATAAAATATTCAATCTTCATCTAAAATTTGCCATTGCTCAAGCTAATTCATTTTCTTTCTCCCTCAGGTGAGTTTTCCCACTTCTGCCCAGACATAACAGCAAAAGCCCAGATAATGTCAGAAAACCCAATAAAAGTAATACTGGCACTAAGAATGTGTGGGCTTTCTGAGGACAGCAGGAAGTTTGATTTGAGGGGGAGAGGGGGTTCTTTCAACAGAGTCCTGATTCCCTTCCCCTTTGGCATTCTCATTTTTTTGGTGGTTCTCAGGGGACTTGATTCAGAAGCAATTGCAGGATTCAGGTCAACAAACATCAGGCAAGATATCACCAGTCTTTGTCCAACTCTCGCCGGTCAGAGATCTCTGGTCAACCACAGATTCTCTCTCTTGCTGATCTTTAACACAGCCTCAGAATCTTCCTCAAAAAAGCCACTAGTCATTGACTTGATTTAACACTCCAAATGAAATACATTTTCCATCACTAGCTAGGCAAGTAAGCACTACAGTGGCTGTAGCAGACCCTGCCACACCTGCCCATGTCCCTGTCCTTACAATTTCAGTGTGGATTTGCTGGACCTCCAGCTGCAAGCATCTGGATTCCATTGCCTGGAGGTTCGCTATAGCTAATGGAATCCACTTCCCACCTCCATAAAAAGGCTGGAAATGTTGGGAATTAACAATAAATGGCTATATAGCTGGTGAGAATTATGTATAAATACCTCAGCTCCCTCACCCCTCAGATATAACTCCTTTGGGGGTACTCTGGGAGCCACATACATAGTTACCATATCTGCGACTGTGGACTTACAATAATTATTTGCTTGATAATGAACCTTCACTTGCTTCTTTTTCTTTTCCACTCCATTCCTCTATGGAATTTCCTGGAATCATCTCCCAGATGAACTACTTGTACTCTAATGGAGGGCTTAGGGTGGGCTTCTGGGGGCACTAAGACAATAGTTATATCAAAGTCTGAGGAATGAAGTCACTGTCGTAGCCCGAATTATGCTCAGTGTTTTTGGTAGGTTAAGTGCTTCTGATGGGAGTTCATGAGTAGGGTTGGATGGCATGGAAAGATGAGAACAGGGTGAGGCTGAAGTAAAGGGCAAGAAGGAAAAAAGGGTTCAAGAAATTAGTTCTGCTGGAGGCTCAGGAACGTGGAGAAGCAGTTTGAGCTGGGCACAGGAGAAGTGCATGGAAGGCCGGTAGCCTGCCACTAAATCATTGCCTCCTGGGAAATCATGAAATCTGATATAAACAAACATATGGATGGGTTCTTTCTGTGCTATGCCCTATTTTTGAGGGTGGGAGGGATTTGCATATTCCCTCCCTAAAAAGATAGAGATAAAGTGATTTGAAAAATATTAAGAAGTAAACCATTGTACAATGCCTTTAGTTTTGAATACTAAGAATGCCATTTGCTCATTTCCTTTGGAAATCTAATTGAATATTCCTTGTGAAAAACTGCTTGAGGATAAGCACTTAAAATTATTGCTACCAGCTATGCTCCTAATGTTTTCTTATCATTATTTACCTACATGGAAAGCGCATAGATCATGACGTTGGCCCTGTAGCTGCCAAGTGAAGAGCATTAAGATTATTTTGATTCACTATATTGAATGTTATTGTCTTTACTGTAAAAGAAATTACCCAGACCCAAATGATTAACCCAAACTCACTAAATCTTTTGACATAAAATGGCAAAATCTTTTAAGAATAGATGATATAGTAAGACCAAGGATAAAGTGAGTTCAACAAAAATCAATCACTCTGTTTAACTTGTCTAGATTGATTTTCTTGTCTTTTCTGCTGGGGAAGAGGAGCAGATATTCTACCAGAACTAAGGATGGGGAAACCACTGAGAAGTTGTTCTTTTGTCTTCTTCCATGCAGGCCTTCCTCGACCTCTTCCCTCTCATAGCTAAGGAAGGAGCTTGAGCACACCAGGGCCCTCAGGGAAGGACAGTTATGGTGTTTCTGTCAGGAGAGGAGGGAGCAAGCATAGGGAGGGGGAAGGAGAGTATATAAAGAGATAATGCTCATGCCAGTTAGTGAAGGTGAGTGGGGAAAGGGCAAGCTCTGGGAAAGGAGGGAACTCTGAGAAAAAGTAGAGAGAATAAAATGGGATGATTTGCTTCAGATTGGAATCATAAGAGCACATGCAGCTCAATAAGAACACATGTTCCCAGGGAGGCACAATCCAGTTGAAGGACTTTAAAGAACGTAGGGAGAGCATTGTGTTGAGGAGAAGGGGCCCATTCGGAGCAATTCCTGCGAGTGACGTCACTGAGGCTGCACTGCCTGGCGTGAACCTCAGTGGGAATTCTAAGGTGCAGTATGGAGAAACTAGACCCAGGAGGCTTTACTTGCACAGTGACGGGGGCATCTCAGAATGGGCTCTGGCTTGGAGAGAAGCAAAGGGAAGGGAATGGAGGGCAAGCTCCGAGTTAGAGTGCCCTCCCCGAGCACTCTGCTCAGGGCCACCCTCACACTGCCTCGGAATCGTCAGAGGACCAGGTCACCCAGCTGACAGGTGGTGTAGGAGAAACTCAAACCTGGGACTGTCTGGCCTCGATCTTGTCCTTTCTACTCCACAGTAGAAAAGATGAAGAGAAGAACGCTGTAAAAATCCCACTCAAGATGGACATGGTGACAGCGTGCTAACTTCTGAAGTACTGGCGAGAGTGTACTTTGTGTCCCCAGAGCGAGCCGTGGGGTGTGCAGCTCTCCCAGCATGGAGGAGAAGGAAAGGGTGCACCCCAGGGGTGCCATCCATGGAGGATGGAGGAGTCGGTGGGGAATAGTGAGAAGAGGGAGCACGTGGCTACCAACCTTGGTCCTGATGTCTCTGGGCATTACTCTGCACACAAGTGATGATGCAGCAGTAACATGTGCATGACAGAACTGGAGAACCTGTTAGGACTTCTGAAAACATCTACCAGATCTTTCTCGACTCCACGTCTGCCCTGTTCCCACTGTCCCACAGCTCGGAGCATGTCCTTTGCTCTCCTCCTGGCTGGCTCCTCCCCTGACCTAGCTCTGGCACCTGCTCATCGGGAAGACTTTCACATATCAGCCTGGAGTACTTTAAGCACTAGGTGGGTATGGTGTGTGTCGATGTCCGTCACCTCTCATCAACCACGAGCCCCTTCAAACAGAGGCAGTGTCCTTCCGATGTTTCTTCTCGGTGCTTCAGTTTAGTGCAGAGCAAGTGCTCAGCCAATGTTCCCTTCCAACTCTGTCTCACATCACACCGTCCTCTGCAGGTTCCATCTATTCTTTGCTCCCCGGGAGAAAACTGCTCTTTAAAATGCTGCTCTGTCCATTACTTGCTAATGGGTATTGATGGAAAGGATGGAGGCAGCATATCTCCCTCAGAGATGGGTCAGTTCACCTGTCTGGCAGACTGGCAGATCATGCCGGTTTCGCCCCCAACTTTGACAGTCACTGTGACTTCCCAGCTGCGCAGTTACAGGTGTGGCTTCCGTCGAGCACCTCAGTGAAACAAGGCAGATCACGGAGGCCATCGGAATGAAAGTCAGGCATCCGTACTTTTTAAATCTCAGGTTACGATGATGTGCAGCCAAGGTTGAGCATCTCTACTTAAATCTAGTCCCCTTGGTCTGCTCGGTACTGTCTGTCAGCCTGTGAGGTGAGATTGCTCTTTTTTATGGAAGGATTGGGACTATTTCTGGAGGGAACCACATTGTTCCAATGTTCCCCACACCCAGATGGTGAATATTCTGCCTCAGTTCCCACCAAATACAATCGCTTTCAGCTCCTGAGACTACGTGGTGACGAGCCTCACTCCAATGCTGGTGAGCAGATTAGCCTCAAGATTTCTTTGTTGGGAGGATGGTGTGTGTGGTGTAGTTTGTCTCTCTGCTGTTTAGGAGACAGAGGCCACTGCAGTGTCCCTGAGCTTAATGCTGGGTTTGAATTCGGACAATATGAAACAATGACAGATTGTTTTTGTTCTCTGCTTCTTGGGGAGCATTACTAGACTAAGTGCTGCCCAAATAGCTGAATTTAGTTTTCTGTCTTTGATTTTAAAAAAAAATCTCAAGCTAGAATGAGATTCAGTCTCCTTTAGGTTCACTGTCAGCTCCCAGGACTATTCCTCTCTTAAGCAGTCCTGACTACAGGTCTTGTTGCACACACAACAAATACCTGCAACCATCCCTGTGTTTTCTAAAGTGAATGCAGTCTGCAGATGGAAGAGCTTGTCAGATACCTATATATATAAAAGCCTAAGCGACCATTACAACTGAACGACCGCAATGACCAGAACGACCGGTTGACCAGTCGACCAGTCGCTATGATGCGCACTGACAATGACCAGAACGACTGGTTGACCAGTCGACCAGTCGCTATGATGCGCACTGACCACCAGGGGACAGACGCTCAATGCAGGAGCTGCCCCCTGGTGGTCAGTGTGCTCCCACAGCCAACTTCCTGTGGCCCCTCCCTCCTCATCTGGCCATCCTCCCTTGGCCATAGCCCCTCCCCCCCAGCCAGCTGGCTCACCTTCTGTGGTCCCTCCTCCCAACTGGCCATCCCTCCCCCCCATAGGCCTCGATCGCTGGCCAGGCGAGGGACCCCACCTGTGCACGAATTCATGTACCAGGCCACTAGTTTGAAAATAAATCCTGTAAGCCTGTAGGTTCTGTGGTGCAACTGTCAGGTGGTCACATCCCAATGCTCAGATAGGCTCACACTGACAAAACTCTCTTTCCTTGGGGCTCTGAAAGGGAGCGTGGGCTTTCAAATGGCACAGACCTGAGGGTCAGGCTGGGTTTTGCCATTTATGATAGGCAAAAGCTTTCTTTAGTATTTTTAAATGTAGAAAATGTTATCTCCCTAGTGCCCCTGGGTTTGCCCTTGTAGGTGCTCGCCTTAGCATGAGGGGTCTCATTTCCTGCCTTAGCCTGGGGTGGACCATCTTCACCTGATCACTGCCTATGTCCTGGAACTGGGCTGAGTCAGCTCCATGGACAGCCGTCTCTCACCCCTGGGGGCTGAGAAGAGGTGGACTAGAACAAGCCCCTAGTGCAGTGGTTCTCAACCTTCCTAATGCCGCGACCCTTTAATATAGTTCCTCATGTTGTGGTGACCCCCAATTTCATTGTTACAAATTGAACATAATTGAAGCATAGTGATTAATCACAAAAACAATATGTAATTATATATGTGTTTTCGATGGCCTTAGGTGACGCCTGTGAAAGGTTCGTTCGTCCCCCAAAGGGATAGCGACCCACAGGTTGAGAAATGCTGCCCTAGTGCTTTCTGTCCCAGGGTTCTCAAACTTAGCTGCAATTGGCACCACCTGCAATTGGCACCAGCGAGGCAGCAGGAGTATTAAAATCCAGATGAATTGCATTCTGGAGGTGAACCTCAGGCATCAGTACTTTTTGTAAAGCTTCTCGGGTCATTCTGAGGGGCATCCCAGGTTAAGCACCTCCACTTAGATCAAGTCCCTTTGGCTTTCCCAATATTGTTTATCAGATTGTGCAGGTTATTCCATGGTGTAGGTATACCACAGTTTATTTACCCATTCACCCATGGAAGGGCATCTTGGTTTCTCCTAATTTTTAGTTCAGGTTTTTGTGTGATGTGATTTTTTTCAACTCAATTGAATTAATACCTATAAGCACAACAGCTGGATTTTATGGTAAGACTATGTTTCGCTTTGTAAGACACTGCCAAACTGTCTCCCAACGTGGCTGTACCATTTTCCATTCCCACCAGCAATGAATGAGAGTTCCTGTTACTCCACATCCTCACCAGCATTTGATGTTGTCAGTGTTTTGGATATTCAGCATTCTAATAGGTGAGTAGCAATGTCTCATTGTTGTTTTAATTTGCAGTTCCCTAATGACATATGATGAGTGTCCTTCATATCACTACCAAGGTGGCTCTTCCAAATTGAGATCTGAAGCCATGTTGCAGTTCCAGGACTGCTTCACCAATTCATGTTCCTGGTAATAAAACTTCACGCCCTTCAGCGATCTTCTGATCTCTGATTCTGTCTTTTTTTTAGTTCCTTATTCCAGCTCCTATGAAGCGTTTGAGGCACTTTCTATAGCTAACTTTCTTCTTACTTTCTCTTCTTATTATGCAGGGAATTAGCATCCATCCGTGGCTGCTTATGGTGAACCCGGGGAAGCCAGAGGAAGTGATGGGCAAGAACAGAGGCTCTGGGCTCTGATCGCCTCCATCTCCACTCCAGCTCTGCCACTCAGTGGCTGTGTGACCTTGGGCAAGTGAACTGACCTATCCAGGGCTCTGTGCCTTCATTTGCAAATTGAAGATTATAGTCATAGAGCCTTTCCCATATTCCCATCGGAGGATCAAAGGTGTTCATGGGAGTGAGCATTAGTGTAGTCCCTATCCCACCGGAAGGTTTCAGTCGCCATTACTATCACTAAGGAAAAGGTGAGGGAAGGACCCCTAAGTGACACTGTGACCCTTTTCAGACTATATTCACACCCTTACTGGCCACACAGTGTCAACATTATTTGTACATACCACACAGATAAAAATGTTTTATGAAAACATAACATTTTTAGCCGAAAGGAATTACAAGATTACAAAAGCTTCCATTTTGTAAGAGAGTGGAGACCAAATTGTTGAGTGTCATGCAAGATTGCACAGTGGTTAAGACAAAAACTCAATCTCTCCCATTATTCACATTAAGGCACAGCTGTCCTACCTCTCACTCCAGAACAGCCTTGGTTCCATGCTCTACTGGCAGCAGCCTTCCCTTCATTTCTCAAACCCCGTGGAGTCCAGGGCACAAATATTCCCATTCTCCCTCTGATTCTAAGCACTTCGTACTTGCCCCAATTGCCATTATAGTATATGGTTTAGTTGCTTCATCCACCTGGATATTCTTTGGGACAAGAACTATTTCTTATTCCTTTAGTCACTATCCCAGTACAGGCACAAGGAAAAAGTCAGCACATAGTTGTTAATCAAATAGCATTATACCCACAAGTTGTTTGAAATATGACAGGTGGGGTAAGACAACTCTATGACCCCAACAAGTAACTCAAATAACCAACAGTCAGGGCCCTTCAGGAGGTGTGGACAGTTCTGGAGTTCCAGGGAGGCCTTAGCTATCTCACAAATTGTGACTCACTCTCTCTTCTTTCTTCTTTGGCACTTGGCCCTTAGGAATTTTTGTCCTTGTCACCTCTGGATGTAACGGAAGCAAGTAGCTGCTGGTTAAGCCCTCAGCTGCCAGGTGGCTGAGCAGCTGCTGTCCAGGAGGCCTGCCAGGAAGTGCCTGTGCCAGGTGGGGGCCTGAGAGGGAGCGGATTCAGGCCCCACAGGAATGCTGTGTATGTAAGTGGCCTTCTTCCTGGCATTTCTCATTGTCTACAAAAAAAATATAACACTGCTTGTTGCTGATTCCCTGGCTGATCATTTTGGGGGGAAGTAAGTGACATCTCAGTTAAACAACCAGGTTAAGGAGTGGGGGGGTCTTCTGGTAATGACATTCCTCCGATAACAGAATAGTCCTCTGGGCGGTGGCGCTGGCCCAGCAGGGCTGCCTAGACACAACTGTTTTAAGGTTCAGCCTTATATTTATTTCACTTTCCCAGCCACATCTCCTCTTTCTTTTGATCAGAGGAAACCATTACAATGTCATCAAAATACTTTTAAAGGCCTCATAAAAGAACAGCTTTGGTTTGTCCTTGGTGACTTTGAGGTAACAGAATCTTCTTGAGAGAAACCAATATCGTTTCTCAGTAGATAGGAAGAGAAAACAGTCCTGGAGGAAAAACGTTGATTAGAAACGAAGCAGTTGCAGTAATTCTGGAAAACAATGGGGGAATTGTTAGCACAATGAGCAGTTAAAATGTAAATGTCAAGTTGCCTAGTAATCCCCTGGTTGAATAAACAAATTTGAAAAGGTAAAATGACTTTTCCCTTTGAAATCAGAGCAGAAACCCAGAAATCGTTGAGAAATGTGTTGAAAATATCACGCATCCGCTAAATCTGCTGTCTAAAACAGAGATTGGGCCATATCTGCCGTAACTTCAGAAGCTGTTTTCTTTCCTCTGTGCTATGTAGACAAAAAGCTTTCTACGGTGCCACTTTTGGGGCTCTGGCTTTCCCAAGCTTCCACACTGGGCAGGAAGTCAGGTCCTGGTGGTGTAGACTAATTTGAGAATGCCCCTATGCTGCATATTCAGGTATGGGGGAAGGTCTACCAAACTATTTTTGCTATACTGTAGCAAATTCCAAGTGGTCCTGTGGCTCAATCTTTGGATATATTTGATCTTTCACAGTCTTATTTCTTTTGGACTCTCTGAAGAACCTAACAATACTTGACACAAATTAGACTCACTATATGGCAGCTGTCTCTCTATGGTGCTTTGATGACTTTGGACATGGTTATAGTTACAGGAAGAAAGCTGAGGCTTGCTTAGAGGTTCCCAGCTGCGATGCGAGTTGTGCAACCTCTTGTCCTCTTCAGGGACTGAGCCTTCCCTGTTGCTTAGACTTGATGCCTAACAATACCCGGCACTGAGGAGGTGCTCACTAACCGCAAATACACAAAGAGTTTTCTTCCCTGCTGACACGGGGTGGCCCAATGGACTACCTTCTTGAGTAATTGGTAACAGGTGAACCCTCAGACCTAACTGCTCACCGAGCTGCGGGAGTAACTTTTCCTAGCTACGTTTCCCAATCTGTAAATTGAGAATAATTAAACCTAGCACATAGAGTTATTATGAGAAATAAATGAGACAAAGATATATAATGCCCCTGGCACCCAGTAAGAACTCAATAAATGTTCTATCTCTTCTCTTCTGTCCTATCTGGTGATTCGTGTGCAGCCTCAGTTTCACTTGCCCCCTTGTGGGAGATTGGGTTCTGGTGATTGTTGCTTTTCCTGTTAGAGCTTTAAAACACCAGCTGCCCCAAACGACTCTGGCTTCTCTACAGCACAGGGACACAGAGGCACTGGGTGCTCCGAGGGAAGTCTCTGTGCTCTGCGGGCAGTCAGAGGGTCCCGTTTCCCAGATTGCAGTGTGCCGCGTTTACCAAGCATTATCCATTTTTATGTTAGTTTGTATTTCAGAAATGATTTTTTAATAGGAAAATAAGAGTCTGCCCAACCCAAACTGCTGTATTATACATCCCAAATCCATTTTCTGGCTGCATTTCTGATATTGGAGAAACAAATCATGCTTTCAGGAAATGCCTGGCCCCTTTGGAGATTGCAGGGAATAGATAATGCGGCTGCAGCGTGGGCGAGGATGGTAAGCCAGCCACTGGGCCCCAGCCTCTCCATGCTGCCCGGGAGTCGGTGTGGTGTCCACCATCTGACTGTCACGCTGCTCCTCTCCAGGGTCAGCCCATTCCACGGTGAGGATCATAACCAGTCACTCGGCCCACCCTCTCCACGCTGCCCGGGAGTCAGTGTGGTGTCCACCATCTGACAGTCACGCTGCTCCTCTCCAGGGTCAGCCCATTCCACGGAAGCTTCTTTAATTTGCAACCTTTGGCTGGAAAAAGGTTACAAGCAGTTTCTGGTGACTCCTCATTATATTTTATAAATCACACTATTACTCAGTGATTCCAAATTCCATAGTAACCGCAACCATATGATAGTAACCACCTAATTATTTTTCTATAATGCAGAACAGAAAATTTGATGGGTTGGAGAAAATAACTAAGGAATGGTTTTTTGCCTAAAGAGAGTGTTGGGCAGGGGCTGCAGACAGGTGAGGGCATTTGTGCCACCCTCTAGTCTTCCTTGTTAGTGCCTCTGCAGCAAGCCAGCCAAGGCGCTGTCAGTGTGGAGAAGAAAGCTGCTAGCATGGCATACATTTCTAACAGCAGAGGCAGGAAGATAGCTTGTTTCTCAGTGTGATCTGAAGATACATGTCATTTGTTCATAAATCTGTATAGATATTATTATTCTATTTTATAGTATTTGCTTGACATCTACAAGTATACAGCATATTTTGTTTGTTTTTTTCTTTCTTTAAAGGACTATTAGTACTCTCATACCGTATCTGTTGACTGTCAGCTCTCTAAATACATGTAAATCCTCAGAGATTCTTTCTTAAGTGATATTGACAAACTGATATTTGAAGTTTTTAGGATGGTCCCAGGATTGCGGCTGCAGGGTACTCCACAGCTGGAATGTAAAATCTATTTACTTTCAACTGCCACACAGAATACATTACAGTATATTGTGCTAGCATATCAGATGTGGATAAAAAGATGGAGTTCTCATAGTGCTTGTCAAGTTTTATGTGTTGTGCAAAAAGGTATTACATTATCATTTTAATTGTGAATGTTAAATGCTTAATGCAAGTCCAATAGGATTTGTTTTATGGCTTTGTCTCCAGTTCATCTGTTTTGGGAGTTTAATAGCACACATCATAAAATATTCCCTAGCAGGTACTAATGTCAATCTAATGGTACTTACGGTACACAAGGTGGTAATGTTCATGGGGCAATGTTAGGATAATGTTCAGTGAACAGCTAGATACATAAAGTTTAATTAGTAAAGGAACACATTTTTCAAGCTCTAAACAACTTAATTATTTGCTGTCTATCAGTGTAATAACTGTATAGTCAGCAATACCACCCTGAGAGAAAATGTGCAAGTAATGAAAATGACAGTAAGCAGCCTGTCAGAATTTCTGGAACCTTATACTTCCCACCCTGAGCAGTAGTCCCCTGTCCTCCTGCCCCACACCTCACACTCCTTCCTTGTACTGTGTCATGTGGAGGTTCAGGCCTTCTTTTTAGCGACCATTTGTCATCCACTGAAGCCACCATTCATTTGCTTACCCATTCACTCAACAGACATTTACTGAGCACCTACTGTGTGCCAACTCCCTGGTCCCTGACCTCACAAAATTTATAGTGCAATGCTGGCCCTCTTAAGTCATTCTTCCTGGTGGCTGCTCAGCACCCCTGCTCTGTGTCCATTACCAGGTCTGAAGGATACTGCACAGTCTTCACTGGTCAAGTGGGGAAGGATGCTCTGTCCTTGCTGCTTTGAGCCTGAAACACCGCATACTGCAGGCTGGGGTCCCTTGCTAGCTCACATCTCCCCATCCTGCAGACCAGGCAGGAACCGAGAGAGGGTGGCATGGCCTTCAGTCCCAAGAGAGTCAGGCTGCCTTCCCATTTCCAACTCAAGACCTTGCTTCCCCCTGTTTTAAACCCTGAGCTGCTGTGGAGGCAGAGCCCCAGCCCAAGGTCGGTAGGCTTAAGACCTTGGCTACCCAGATTAAAAGAGCTTAGTATGCTGCTTGTTTTATACAGTATTCAGTAAAACTGTTTGCAGCTCTTAGGAAGTACTCTGAAGTACAATGAAGAGCTAATGACATGCAGCTGGGTTTTCCCGGCTTATGAGGCAACTTCATGCCAATTAGAAAAAGCAAAAGGCTCCCCTCTGAGTGGACAAATTAGAAACATGTGCCCCATTGGGGACACATGCAGCCTCCTGGACACAGAGCCAGGCGGACATCCATGTGCTGGGCTTCTGCCCCGCTATCCCCCTCTGCGGGTGCCTTTTGCAGCACAAGAATGCACCCCCATGGAGACAGCCCTGGTTTCTCTCACTTTTAGTGGGAACATGACTTTGCTGGACCAGCTGGGTTCCAGAAGTGCTGAACTTGCTCAGCCTCAGCAGGTCCCCCTTCCGGGAACTCCATGCCCCCACTCAGCCCCAAACACAGCCCATTGAGTTCAATGTCACTGTTGCTGGGAAGCTTTCCCCCACGTGCCCTGGTTTTAGAGGGCCTCCATGCAATCCCGTGGCATCCAGTGCTTCTCTTCTGCAGCCTCAGCATCCTATTGCAATAGTCTGTTTGCAAATTTGCCTCACATGTGCAATGGCAATCCTACAGGAACAGTGACCTCATTTTGCTGAACTTTGGTACCATTTCCTGACCATAGCTCACTCTCAGCTTCTTATTTAAAACAACAGAAGGAATTAGAACAGAACTTCTACATGCTCCCATGACCAATTTACCATGCACTGCATTTGTAGGGACACCCTTTGCCTCTCTTCTGATACTATGACAAAAGAGCACATGTACTCTTCTATGGCCGTGCCCTCTCATCTAATTTAGGACGCCATTTCCAAAATCACCCCCCATCTTATGAAGTATACTGGTTTTCTCTGTTTCCTCCCCCAAATCTCTCCCCAACTGCTGCCCAATTTCTTGGTTCCATTTTACAGCAAAATTGCTTTAAAGAATTCTCTATATTCTCCCTATACTCCTAGCCTTCCCATTCTCTCCTGAACCAATGGCGATCAGGCTCTTGCCCCTACCACTCCACTGACACTGCTCTCATCAAGGCCAAGAGTAGTTTCCATGTTGCCAAATCCAATGGGCTGACCTCAGTCCTTATTTCTTGATCTACCAGCAGCACTGGTTGGAGGTGATGAGCCTCCTTCTTGAAACGCTTTGTTCACTTGACTTCCGGAATGCTCTCTCATCTCCTGAATGTTACTTCTCAGACACCTGCTGGAGCTTCCTGATCTTCCCAAATTCCAAACACTGGAGCTCCCCAAGGCTCGGTCCTCAATGTTCTCTTCTATCTACATTCATGCCCTCTGAGACCTTTTCCAGCCCCAGGGTCTTAAATATAAACTACAAACTGGTGATTCTTTATTAAAAATCTATTGATTCTTAGAAAGAGAGGGCAAGGGAGAGAGACAGAAACATTGATTTGTTGTTCCACTTATTTATATATTCACTAGGGGCCCGGTGCACAAAAATTTGTGCACTGGGGAGGGGGTTCCTTCAGCCCAGTTTGCCCCCTATCACATACTGGGAGCCCTAGGGGATGTCCTACTACCTGCTCCCTGCTCCCCTGGGGGAGTGGGCCTAAGCCACAGTCTGGCCTCCCTTTGTGGGAGTCGACCGGGCTGATCGGGGAAGGCACCAGCCCCATCACCGCACTGTTGCAGCCACTGCCAGTCACCGCAGCCACCAAGGTGTTTTCATCAACACGGACTCCAGTCCCTTTACCATGAAAAAATGACAACTTTCTTTAGGCATTTTCAAGAAGTGTCTTTCATAGGATATGACATTTCTTTCTTTCTTTATCCTCACCTGGGGATATGTTTCCATTGATTTTTAGAGAATGTGGAAGAGAAAGGGAAAGACAGAGAGAAACATCAAAGTGAGAGGAACACTTTGATTGGTTGCCTCCTGCATGAGCCCTGACCTGGGCCGGAGCCAGGGAGGAACCTGCAACCTAGGTACATGCCCTTGGTCAGAATTGAACCCAGAATCTGCGTTGGGCAGGCCGAGGCATTATCCACTGAGCCAAACCGGCTAGGACAGGATATGACATTTCTTAACCCTCCAGCAGCAGACCTTCATTTTTTTCTCCAGGAGTGTGGTAAAAAAAACCCTAGATCACTTTTTGGACTCTTATTACCCAAGTTACTAAGAATATTACCAGTGGCATACAGGGAGCTTAACCAATCAGCAGTCAGAAAAGGTGTTTCCTCTGTAGTTCACACCAATCGCC
>NW_005360509.1:274125-278194 GCF_000412655.1 Myotis brandtii
CGCCACAGCCGATGGCTGGCTGGCTCCTCCCCGGCCTAGGCCTAAAGCCTCAGTCTGTGGCTTGGAGCGGACATATGCAAATTAGCCGCCATCTTGGTTGTTAGTTAATTTGCATATACTCACTGATTAGCCAATGAAAAGGGTAGCGGTCGTACGCTAATTACCATGTTTCTCTTTTATTAGTGTAGATTGGTTGTTTCTTGTATGTAGCCTAACCAGGGATCAAACCTGCGACCTAGGCAAACCAGGACGATGCACTAATCAACTGGGCTATCTGGCCAGGGCCCTGGTGAATCTTAAATTTTTATCTCAAGCCCAGACTTTGCCTCTGAATTATATTCCCAAATGTTTACTCAAGATCTTCACTGAGATTTCTAACAGTCATCTCTAAGTTAACACATCCAAAATTAAACTCTTGATTTTTTTTTTACCCTAAACGGATTCTTCTTGACTTCTCCCATCTCCATAACTGGTACCTCTGTGTTTTCAGTGTTTGGTCTAAAAACATCATTGACTCCTCTCATGCCTTACCTCCAATTCATCAACAATCCTTAGGCTCTTCTATCAAAGTATATCCAGAACCTGAAGATGTCTCATCAATTTCATCACTACCTGTTGCAAGCCACTAGTGACTAGGCTAATCGATAGCACTCAGGCCCTTGCCATTCGAAGTGTGGTGTGTGGAGCAGCAGCACCAGCTCACCTGCACGCTTGTTGGAAAGGCAAGATCTCAGTCTCACCTGAGACAAGGAACTAGACTTGCATTTTATCTGATCCCGAGGTAGTTCATTTACATATGCATGTTTGTGATGCTCTGACCTAGACTACTGCAATAGCCTACTAATTGTCTCTCTTCTTCTATCCTTGCTTCCCTCTTAATTCTATTTTTCACACAGCAAAGGATATTTTACAAGTAAAAATGTAAGTCAGAGGATGTCTCCCCTTTGTCCCATACCCTCCAATGCTTTTCCCCTCACTCAGGGGGTAAACTAACATCCTCGCTCTGGTCCACAAACGTTACTTTGACCTACACTTCCCTCCCCTCCCCTCTTCGGACCTCAGGACTCATTTCCTCCTACTCTCCTCTTGATCACTTCAGTCCAGCTACAGTTCTCTTCAGGCTGTTTCACCACCTGCTAGCACGCATAAGACTCAGGGTCTTTGCACTGTCTGCTTGGAAACGCTTCCCCAGATATGGACAATTTGTTCTTTTACTTCATTGAGATCTTTTCTGAAAAGTCACCTAATCAGAGAGACCCTTCCACAACATCCTATCACCCTTTATCCCTTTTCCTTTTCCCTGCTTTATTTTTCTGCATATTTCTTCACATCAGATACTTATTTGCTTATTGTCTCTCATCAGTAGAATGCAAGTTCCAGGAGCCCAGGGACTTTCGCTTTTGTATTACCTGTGATTGAAATAATGATGGCACACAGTAGGTGCTCCTTAAATATTTATGGAGAGAACAAAACAACCTCCAGTTTCTTGTTGGATATTGTGTTCACTTTATATGACTAATAACATTTGGCAATTGCTGGGGATTCTTAGATAAAATCCTCTGAGTATGCCATGATTTAGGACCGTGGTTGGCAAACTGCGGCTCGCGAGCCACATGCAGCTCTTTGGCCCCTTGAGTGTGGCTCTTCCTAAGCCTTAGGAGTACTCTAATTAAGTTAATAACAATGTACCTACCTATATAGTTTAAGTTTAAAAAATTTGGCTCTCAAAAGAAATTTCAATCGTTGTACTGTTGATATTTGGCTCTGTTGACTAATGAGTTTGCCGACCACTGGTTTAGGAGAAGGCTTTAGATTTCTTTGGAGCTTTGGGGTAATCAATTAATACATTCACTGCCTATCCTGCCTCAATGTGCTAAGCACTAGAGCAGAGGTTCTCAACCTTGGCTGCACATTAGAATCACCTGGGCATCTTTTTAAAATCCTGATTTCTGGGCCTCATCCTCCAGAAATTCTGTTTCTTTGTTATGGGGTGGGGCCACAACATTAGTAACAAAGAAACAATTTCCAGAGGATGAGGCCCAGAAATCAGGATTTTAAAAAGATGCCCAGGTGATTCTAATGTGCAGCCAAGGTTTAGAACCACTGCACCAGAGTCAGGGAATAGAGGGAGACCTAGTGCTGATTAAGGAGGGGGTGGGGTGGGAGTAGGGGTGGAACATACATGCTGTGGCATTGGCCTGGCTGGAAAGTTTGCTGCTGAAAATGTGGTAATTACCCAGCCCAGATCCAGTCCTGGGTTTCTCAAGCGCTTACCTCATCTGCTGGCTGACTTTCCTTTCATTTTATGCTCAGCTGCAGGCTTGCATTCAGCAGCCTCCAGCTGAGTTTTGTAATCAACAGTGAAGGTGAAAAGTCTGAGCAAACCTGCAGTGACAGGGAAGGCAGGCTAGTGACACCAGGGCTGCCCACAGGTCAGAGAGGAGACAGCTGGACAGTAAATAACTCCAGGTTGGTGGCATCCAGAGAGCAGGGGCACAACCTCTTTACCTCAGTCATACAAAGGAGCAATGTCAAAAATGCCCTTAAATAGCTTTACTACAAATTACAACCTTAAATCATAATAATATTCGATGTTTATTAACCGGAGCGGGGAGTCGATGCAAGAAGATTGCTTTTAACTGGGCAGAGATACTTGGCAAACTTACCTACATATGAATTCAGTTTCTCTTGGGATGGAACTTGCTTTTATTTTATATTAAAAAAGGAAAACTTTCCTCAGTGCTTGTAACAGGCGGGTCTCACTTGCACATGACTGTTCTAAATACCTTCGAAGTTTCTTAGAGTCACACAGCACCATTTCGGAGAGAGACCTGGGAAGTATTCTTGCCCAAACCCATAGTCCATGGATAAGGAAACAGAAGTGAAGCAACTTGCCCTGCAGCTGGAAAGAGCAATGTAGTTCTTGGGCCTTCAGATTGATCCACTGGCCCCTCTGCACCCCAGTGATGAAGTCACACTTAGACGTGAGCCACCCAGTGTCCTGGCACCGAAGCCACAGCCAGAGGAGCGTCTGCAGCACCTGCCACCTTTCCTCAGCAAGCCCAGCTTCAGTGCCAACTCGCAGAGCCTTCCTTAGCCTTGGCCCGAGGCCCAAACAGCCCTCCTATCCTGGCTCCTTGTCTGAGTACAAAACTCAGAGTCCAATCTCTGCCTCTCCAAGCTTTGCTCTGGGAAAATAACTTCATATCTCAGTTTCTTCCTCTGAAGTGGGGATTAATGCTGCTAACCTTGTAGGGTGGCTGTGACATCCACAAGAAATGAAGTGAGAGAATTTCCTATAACCTTGTAGATAAATACTGAGCAGCTACTCCCCTCCCCCGCCAAACCCTACTTCATTGTCTTGCCTTCAGCTTTTATTAAGTAGGAAATGACTCCGATAAAAGAACTCACAGGCCTGTTTGACCTTGAGCAAGGTGCAAATAAGTGATAAAACTTACTGTGTTCAAACCAGAGGCTGTTTGGACCCGTTAGCAGAAAGAGCTGGCTCTCACACCCTAAAGCCCTAAAGCAGAGGTCCGGAGCTGCCCACTGTCTAAAAGAGAAGTCCAGGCAATGGCAGCCAACGACACCATCTGAATCTCCCTCTCCCCTCAGTGCCCATGGTGATGTCATAGGTGCCTCTCCTCCCCACCTCTCCGTCCATCCACCGGGGTCAGGAAAAATTGTCAGGCTTTAAAGTGGGTACAAAAGATTAGGGAGTGTATTAGTCAGGGTTCTTCAGAAAAACGTAAGTTATGCAAATACAGTAAGGAACTGAACCATGAAGTTATGAACATGAGAAGATCCTAGATATGCAGTCAGCAGGCAAGCTGGGGAACCAGGACAGTCCCCGGTGCAGCTCCAGTTCAAAGCCAGCAAGCTGGAGGCCCAAGAGCTGACGTTTCAGTTGGCGAACGGAGGCAGGAAGAGTGATGACTCAGCTCAAAGCAGTCAGGCAACAACCCAAAATCATAGGTTGTTTTATCTGACTCAGTCTTTTTGTTCGATGCAGGTCTTCAATTGATGAGATGAGGCCGACCCACCTCAAGGGGGGGGGGGGGGGGGGAAT
>NW_005360509.1:278235-304011 GCF_000412655.1 Myotis brandtii
GCCCCCCCCCCCGAGGGGGGGGGGGGGGGGGGGGGGTGGCAATCTTTACTCAGTCTTCCTATTCAAATGTTAATCTCATCCAGAAACCCCTGCACAGAGGCATCCAACAAAATAACGCTTGACCAAATGCCTGGGAGCCTGGTGGCCCACTCAACTTGCCACATAACATTAATCATCACAACCCGGTAATCTTTCCATGGAAGGCGAGGCACATTCCTCAGGGTTATCTGATTCTACAGGGTCTGTGCCTTTAACGGCCTTTGAGCTGATGTATAACTCTATAAATTATACAAAACTAATAGTAATTCCAGTGAATTTCTTTCCCATAGAGATGATTCAAAGGAATTTTGCCCAGGTGGAGATGCAATTTATTTCCCACCTGAGGAAGAGACCAGTTTTGCATCGACTGGCAGATTTAGTTCAGCATTCTTAATTGCATATAGATGTTCTTTGGATCCTCTCTGGAACCTTTTTTTTTCTTTTTTACATTTTAATGATTCCCTCATTAATAGTTGAAATAAAATATTGGATATGTGTTCACAAAGTATTTTAAAGAGAGTTATGATTTTATCTTTTAAAAAATATTATCCTTTGACATTAGGAACCTTCTAGCCCATAGACAAGGACCCTCTTCCCAACCCCCACAGAGGTCCTACTTGGCTTCTTTCATCCAATATCCTATAAGCACTCATTGTCCATACATCATGTTTGACTCTGTCATCTTCCTAGTACTTGTTGCTTCCACATAGACTAGACTTCCCTTGAGAGCAAGGACCATATCATGTTACCTTGGATATCCAACTGCACTTGTCACTCTGCTTTGCACAGGATAGATACTTTGTCATCATTTTTTGCCTTACAAAGCCTCAGACATCTTGAAATCCTTCAATGATCTCCAGATTGCTAAATATTGACTAGGCATCCAAGTGTTCATTTTGGTTGAAAATAATAATAAATGAAAAAACACCCACATCTAACCCATGTATATCATTAGCTGTATTGCAGGAACTGTTGCAAGCATTCTTCATGTGTTTACTTATTTAATTCTCACAATAATCATACAAGGTTGTTCTACTCCACTCTGCATGTTATATGTGAGGACCTGAGGAAGGCAGAATTGAAGTAACACTTCTGTGTATAAATATGAGCTCTCTGGAATTTCTGGCATCCTCCCTGCCTTCATTCAGACCTGCAGCTCCAGTGAATACACCTCACCTGTCTGCCTTATGGCTCCATCCCTCCATTATACCTCCATACCTGTGACTGTTGCTGGTGCTTATCAATTCTGGTAACCTTTCCACCTGTCACTGGAACCAGGGCCTTGTGGTCTTTGGAGGCCTCATGGGTCTGAAGAAGCCACCACCAAAAAAGTACCTGGATCCCAGTGTAGGTCCCAGTGTGTCCTTTGGGGGCTCCCCAGTTCTCTTAGCACTCTCATTCTTTTAAAGTGACTCATGAAACAGTCCATCCATGTATTCACTCATTGACTCCTCCATTCACAGGGGGCTGTGTGATGGGCCCGTGGGAAAGGCAGATGGACTTCCTCACCATGAGGCTCACAGCTTGTGGTTCAGTGGCTGGAGGTGGGAATCCAGCAGCCAGTGGGATCCGGAGCCTTGCAGGGAAAGGCCACCAGGTACCTGGGAATCTGAACTCACCCTGGGAATGTCCCCACACCATGAGGGAGCATATTAAATGCAAACAAAATCTTCCATCACAGGTCAAGAGAGGCTGAGAAAGAAAGGAAGAAAATCATTTGATAGCCTATATTTTAACAGCACTTTGCTCTTTCTGTTTGAACAAGGGCCCCATATTTTTATTCTGCACTGGGCTCTATAAACCTTGCAGCTGGTGCTGGCTACAGAATTAGACTTATTACCAGAAGATCTTTTCTGGCTGATACCTTTAATCTCAGACAATTCAACTCTTATGCCCCTACAAGCACAACAGAGTTCCAGGTGTTTCCGAAGCTGAACTCAGAACTAGGTGAAGCTTGGGCTGTACTGGGATCCCAGTTTGCATATGAACACCCCATAAAGGGAAAAAAGGTTGCCATTGGCTGTTCATTATATTGTGAAGGTGTAACCCAGATTCTTCCAGTTACCATCTGGGAGACCACTGGCAATCTTTCTAGACTCTCTCTCTGTACTTGGAACGGAGGTAAAATAGTACTTACTCCATAGGCTGAGCCTGCAACCTCGTGAGCCTTCAGTAAATGTTAGCTAGTTTTATGCTTTTATTGAGGATGTATCAGTGTTGAGGCCAGTGAATTAGATATATGTGTAAATCTACAAGGATTAAACTGATTGGGAATGGAGGGACCCTTGCAGGAGTGGAAGGAACTTGACCAGCTTAACGGTATTTATAAAAGGAAACACTGAGAGGCCAAAAAACAAATGTTACAGGACGTCATGGGCCATATTTACTGCATAGACCACCATATAAGGGAACGTGATTATTTTTTGGAGAGGTGGTTTCCTGTTAGTGTTTCTTAGCCTGTTATATCAAAATGAGGCTAAAGTAAGGTACAGCCTCTGAATGTATCATTCTGAACAATAGAAAAAGCAATATACACAATGGCATGCTGAGAAATTTTTTCCAGGGCTTGAGGTGAAAATAAATCTATAATATTTAAAGTCTTTAATAATGCATTGTACAGACTTTTTAAAATTTTAAGCCTGGATACATTGATTTTAAGTTTGTTGCTTATTTTAAACTAGTGGCTTCTAGTAAATGATACTGTTTAGCTAAAGGTGATGTCAGCAGGAACAAAGAAAAATAATCCACACTCAGAATTTTGGACAGTCTGTCTGTCTCACTGGTATCCCACCCAAACCCGACCCCAGCCAGGTACATACCCACAAACTGCACAGATTTTTCTGCTCTGATTAGCTCCAGATTCTCTCTGCTCTTTACACCAGACTCAAATTTCTTCTGCTGACTTCCCAGCCATATATGGCCATAGTATATGGGCTCCACCCTTTCTCTGTCTATTGTTCATCAACTCTTGGCTCATTAACATTTGCAATCTCCATAAGCCACACTTTTAACACACATATAAGATCTGTCTTGTCAATGCAAAAGAACACAACTCAGATGTACCCATGATTGGGGACGTTCCAATTGTCACTGTGAAATGTATTAAATCAGATACATTGGCCATTAGGTTCTGCAACCAGCCATGTAGCAATCACATACTTAACATTTATCAGAAGTCCAAGTAGATGCTGTGAAACATTGGGGGTTTTCTGGCTATAAATATTTCAAGTGAGAGGGTTTGCCAACTGATACCGAATTGTTGATTTCCAGACAATATAGTTTTAAATAAATAAAAGATCTCTTCCTTGATATAAGCATATGCATAAAGAATGCACGCTAGATAAGACAGAGGATAAAACATGTGGCAGATTATCTTTGAAGGATGTTTCAATTAGGACAGGATATAATGGACATTCCTGAAACTTCTAGGGAAAGAGATAAAACAATGTGTTCTCTACTTTGATGGATAGGATGCTGATGTTTTCTCTTCCAGAGCACACATCCCTTAGGAAACAGAAGCACATGGTAACTGGTTGCATTTTTCATTAAGTTCCTGGCTCCCACTTCAGGCATATGCAGCTTTGGAAGTGCAGATTTGTTTTGCAGTTTGTAGAGGAAACCCACTTTCCTACAGATAGGAGTTTAGTGGCCTTGAGCACTGTCTTTAGCTGCTCCAAAGCTGTATTAGCACCCCCTGTATCTGTGTGTGCACCACATACACATCCCTGCACATACACACACACACACACACACACACACACACACACACACACACGTGTGGAGAAACATGGGCTACCTTGGATTTACACTGGGAGATTATAGGTGGTATACAACATCAGGTTCCCAGCACTTGTTTGTCAAATAAAGTAATGTGTGGCCCATTTTTGTAAACTGTTCAGCATGGGAACTCAAGAATGGAAGCAAGCAAAACACAGCATGAGCGACTGGGGTTACAAGAAGATGGAGACCTCATGGATAGCTGGGATTGGATTTATTTAATTTCTCTTTGCAGGACACCTACGAGACAGAGTACCTCAGTGAGCAAGTCACCCACGCCTACTTCCACCCTGTAGTGAATCGTCCTTCTCCATCCCTGGGCTCCGTCATTGGCTCTGGTGGCCTCCACTTTCACTGGCCATGAGCAACTGGAGGCTGTCTTGTTATTCACTAGAGGCCCAGTGCACGAATTGTGCACAGGTGAGGTCCCTCTGGGTGGCCTGCAGGGATCGGGCCGAAACCCGCAGTCCAACGCCGCCTACAGCTCCTACCTGCCACTCCCACTCATCCTGGCTGCACTGTGCCTGCCACAGGCTCACGCCCAATCAGTCCCAATCGGGAGAGGCTCATGCTGCCAAAGCAGTGCTTACCAGCCATGAGCCCTGCATCTGGTGCCCTCCCCAGGGGAGTGGCCTCCAGGATCAGGCTGAAACTGGCTCTCCAACATTCTCCAAGGGGTCCCAGATTGCGAGAGGGCACAGGCCAGGCTGAGGGACCCCACTGGTGCACGATCAGGCTGAGGAGGGACCGAGGGAGGGTTCCAGGGCTTGTTTGGCCCATCTAGCTCAGTCCCGATCAGCTGGACCCCAGCAGCAAGCTAACCTACCGGTCAGAGCATCTGCCCCCTGGTGGTCAGAGCACGTCATAGTGACTGGTCGACCAGTTGACTGTCTGCCCCCTGGTGGTCAGTGCACGTCATAGTGAGTGGTTGAGCATATCATTAGCATATTATGCTTTGATTGGTTGTTCGGTTGTTCAGCCATTCAGTCTATTTGCATATTGCCCTTTTATTATATAGGATCATGCTGTGGATCATCCAGTGCTGAGTAGCAGTGAGAACCTGGAATTGGGCACACTGCTGGCATTTAGAAAATGTAAACAAAGAAATGTGGAGAACCTCCTAGTGACTCACCTGTGAGTCTTGCCTTCTCCTTTAACAAGGGGCAGAAAGAGGGATCCGTGTGAGCTTAGCAATACAAGAGTAAACAAAAGAGAGTCACAGGAAGCATCCAGTTATGCTTTGATAATACTGCCCATTTATAAAGCTATTTACAGAACAAATGATCCTTTTCCATAAAGCCATTAGTCTTTCGTATTCTACGTCAACTGGATCCATTTGAATTCTTCAGCTTTAAAAATCAGACTCCAATTAAAATTAAAGAATAAGAGTAAAGCTTCTTATAACCCAACCATGAAATTACATTAGTAGCCAATAGAAATGTGTAGAAAATATAGTAGAATCCCCTTCTGTTTTGAATACTTTTTATGCATTGAACAATAATGACCATTTTTCTTTTTCTTCTGGCTCAAGAGTGTTTTCCTTGTATGAAACAACATCTACTTTACAGTGACAGCGAGTCTTGACAGTTCCAAGAACCTTTCTATGTTACTGCACCATTACCTCTCCTCTGTGTGTTCAGGGCCAAAATTGCTTTTATGGATTCACTCCACATCTGTGGAGAAGTGGATTCCGGAATGATGGCATTTCCAGGAGTAACTATGTACTTAGAAAGTGACTAATGGACCATTAATGTTTTCTCAGTTTGAGATTTATTCTCGTTGATTTCTTAGCAAATACTCATAGATAATAAGCAGTTGGGGCTGAGAATCCTAGGACAGATGCAAATTCCAATCACCAAAGAGTGATTAAAATATTAACCCTATGAAATAACACTGTTTTATTTTTTTTAAAAAAGAAGATAAAAGAAAAAGATTAAATAATAGAAAAGGGTATTAAAGGGAAAAATTGTGATATAATCCTAAATTGTTGGGCTTTTTAAACTAAGAAATTGAAAGTAGTCAATAATATTGTAATAACTATGTGTGGTACCAGGTAGGTACTAGACTTTGAGAGGATCACATCATAAATTATATAAATGTCTAATCACTATACTGTGCACCTGAAACTAATAAAAATCATATCAAATTTCAACTGTAATTGAAAAATAAAATTTTAAAATAAAATAATAAATCTGAAAGATATTATTTTATGAAATGAAAGTGAATGTGGACTCTATGCAAGGTATATAATAAAAGAAATGCATCATTTGGCTGGTAATCAGGTAAAAACCAAATAAAATTGGTGGCAAATGGAAGTGCACAAGTGCTCTGTTTCAGAGATCTAAGTCTTGGTGCAGCCAGGTACTAGCTTTTGGCCTTAAGCAAGCTCCTTAATCCATTCACATCTTAGCTCTCTCCACAGTAAAAGGGGATTATTGAGAGGTTTAGGTGAGACAACATAGCAAAATGCCTAGTGTGGGGCCTGGAACACAGTAGGCTCTGAGGTTCACGGAACAAGGCAGGTGGTGGTGTTGATGCAGGGGAAGAAGGGGTTAGGGGGGAAAGTGGGAAATTTGTAATTAGGTGCTTGACTGCAGTCAAGGGGAAGACAGGACAGGAGCAGTTGGAGCTCAGTGATTGCAAAGTCCCAGGACAGACGACGGACACAGATTCCCAACCATCAAAGATGGATGGAAATGTCAGTGCCTCGGGATGACTGTACGGCTTAATTTACATAAAAGAAAAACCTATTTAGTTAGGAGATGAACGTTTTCTCTATAGAGGTTTCTTAGCCGAGGTGATTTTCTCTCCTTTTCCATAAGGAGACACAGCCTCTGATCTTCTGCAGAGCCCACTGGGCCCTGTGGCTGCCTGCTGCCTTAGCGTTTCCTCAGCGGCTGCTGCAAAGGCATGAGCATATTCCTAATAGCTCTCCAACAGAGCAAATGGACTCTTCACACTTTATTTGCTGTGCTTTTCATTAGGCAATTCCTGAGTTTTGATGGTCTCTTCCAGACCCAAATTAATTAAGCATGTTATACATAACACAGGAACATCTCAAGTTCAGGCAACTTACATTTCTACTGTGGCTAATAAATAGTCTTGGGTATCTTCAATCCAAGATATAGATAAGATATAGACCTTTAGTGTCTATTGATGAGAGAGCACATGGTTTAAAACCCTTTAAAGCCCTTACTTGGTTGGTTCAGTAGATAGAGTGTCAGCCTGCGGACTGAAGGATTCCGGGTCTGATTCCGGTCAGGGGCAATGCCTAGGTTGCAGGCTGGATCCCTGGCCCTGGGATTCCTGGCCCTGGTCAGGGTACATGCGGGAGACTACCAATGGATGTGTCTCTCTCACACTGATTGTTCTCTCTCTGTGTCTCTCCTTCTCCCTTCCACTCTCTCTAAAATTCAATGGAAAAATATCCTTGGGTGAGGTTTAAAAACAAACAAAAAAGAGCTTTTATAGTTTTAGCTCAGTGTTCGTTGGCCACTTAGTCACTTGTTAGCTCATTAATGAGCTATTGATAATTCTATCCATAATAAAATGCTAGATGACAAACTGAAACTAAGTGGAAAATATCACAATAGAAGATTTTAGTGTTACATCAAGTTGTAATTAACTGAATCAATATAATGTTAAGCATATTTCAGAAACATTTAGTTAAACATAGTTATAAATAGAGACTTTATAGAACGGAGAAGACATGAGCCAGGGCTGTGGAAGCAACTTCATCTGGTTCCTAATCTCATGTTCAACTTCTAAACTTCCCACAAGTTTTGTGACTTAGAGTAAATTACTTAAGCTCTGTGTGCCTCAGTGTCCTCAGCGATAAATTGGGAGTAATGATACCTACCTCACAGAGTTGTTTTAAAGATTAAATTTGATAACATATAAACTGATGTGCACTAAGAAAATAGTGGCTTATTTTTAACATTATTATTACAAGTTCAAAAGAAATTCATAATCAGAATCTGTACTTTGTACATGCCACTTGGTCTTAAATTCAGCCTTAGGGAAAATTTCATATTTTATATTAGATTAGATGTTAAAAATGGAAAAATATAATAACAACCAAGAATTATGTTATTAAAAATGATCATCTTTCTATTTTTTATAAAGTGCTTAGAGTACACCTGAAAGCCAAGTGAAAATGCGAACTAAGACAACACAAAGTCTGCAACTAACCAGCGCCTAGACCCATAGAGGTAAAGATGAAGAATGAGACAAAGAGATCAAAAGACCAGACTGATAAACAGGAACTGTGGTCTGTAGAAGCCAGAGGGACAGGCCAGGAAATTGGTAAATGACACTAACACCAAAACTAAGCACCTGAATCCCAAGGAAACAGCCCTCCTCACCCACAGCTGAGAACAAAGACTATTATTGGCATAGTCACCAATATCAGCTGATGATATTTGCTAAGTGTCCACTATGTGCCAGATGCTACTTAAAGCCCTTTGCATGTAGTATGATTTCTTCAACAACCCTATAGGTTGTTATTAGTGTTACCAGTCCCATTAGCAAGTGAGGAGACTGAGGTTTACAGAGTTCAAGCTACATGGCCAGTACTGAACCTCTATGGCAGAGGTTGGTCTGATACTAAACTCCATCTTCTTAACCAAACCAACCAACCAACCAACCAAACAAACAAACAAACAACACTCAGAAAGGAATTCTGGGCATTTTTATTGGCCTCCTCTGAGTGCCTCCCAATCCATACACTACTGGCTGGGGCTGGAGTAGGCTCTCAGCCCAACTCTGTTTTCAGTGACTTCACGTTGGTAGCTTGAAGCTGACCCTGGTGGGAGCACTGACACTATGAAACTGACAAATACTACAAAGTGGGGCTCCTTTTTTCTGGAGAGCTGATCATCACCACTGCCTGGACACTTCCGGTGTTGATAGCCACAAACAGCTTAACTGTCTGGCCAGTGAATTCACTTCAGCTCTGTTCATCAGTTCGCTTCCATTCTGGAGAAAGTAAACATCTCAAGCAATTAAATTTCCATACTGCCATTTATCCTTTATTCTAACAAATTTTTATTATTGATTAAAGATAAACTTATTAAACCAAAACCCACGTGATATTTATAGTTTAAGTATTGAAATGGATAACTACCTTTTTTCCAAATATGCCATTGATTTTCTGTACTACCTACCACACTTCCCCTAGGTTATTATGAAAGGGTAAACTTATGAAAAAAAATAGTCTCCTTTAAAACACTCATTGTTACAAAAACAGCAAACTCTGTTTTGACTTGGCAGTTAGCATGTTGGAAGACTTCTTTACCAGGTCAACCTCCACTGAATATCTACCACTCTTATATCACGGGCTCTGTCATGGGCTGGTGATAGAAAGTTCTTCATATTAGGGAGATCACAGTATACGGGTAGGGAGATAGAAATGTGAGTGAGCAACAATTACAATTCAATGTGGTAAGTACTGCACTGGATCTCTGCACAAAGGATTCTGGGAGACCAGAGGTTACACATTAACTCAGAGTAGGCAGGCTTTTCCAAAGATATGAGGTTGGAATTTCCAGGATAAAGATCAGAATGAAGAACGGCATGGAAAAGGGAAAAAACAGAATGTGATTAAAGATTGACTAGGCAGCATGGTGAACCTCAGATGGTAGTCATGGCTACTGGAATGATAAATTTGGTCCTAGGAAGGAGAAACTAGGGAACCAGAAAGGAAATGCCTTCTCTGTGCTGATGGAAGGTTGGTCTAGGAGCAGTGTGCAAGGAGGTGGAGGGACGGAGAGGGAGGAGACCAGCATCAGATGTTGAAATATTCCATGAAATCAGACTGAAGACTGGCAGAAGGGAGAGAATGGACTTGAAGGAGACTTAGGTTGTGTGAAGAGACAACCTGGAGGTGGGGAGAAAATAGGAAGTGTGTGTAGAAAGAGCCTAGGCTTCAGGGCTCTTACCACTCCATGACTTCAGTCATACAGCTGTGACTGTGTCCTATGGGACAAGTTCATGGCAATCTCACTTGGTGATCCAGAACATCAGATGGCAATAGGATGAGCTGTAATATGGTCCCATTAATTTGGTGTTAGAGTGCTGGGGCTGACCAGCAGACCTTGAGGACTGATGAATGATTACTCTGACACATGTTTCTGTGAAAGAGAGGGCTAAGAGACTGCCTGGCTAGAGAAACCAAATAGCCCCATTTGCCTGCCTCCTTATGCTTTTATTGCAACAGCAGCTTGAACTAAAATTAACTAAGATACTATCAGTAGCATAAGCATCCTTGAAAAGACACATGTGTCTGCAGTGTCCTTTAACCAAGGACATCTAAAGACTAAACATAAAGATTCCAGTAAACATTTGGGTGCTCACATGTACACAGACTTGCTTCCCCACATTAGGGCATGTGACCTTCCCTGCTACTGGCACATTGCTTCCTACATACTACAGGGTGGGCCAAAAGTAGGTTTACAGTTGTGAGTATGCAATACAGAGTTTATTTTTCTATTATTATTTATTAATTATAGTATTGTTTTCCATACAAGCAACTATAAACCTACAAAATTTTCCCCCACCTTGAATACTCTCAATAAATCCTTGTTTAGTGAAGAAGAAAGAGGAATGAAGGATGGATTGGAGGTTTTGAACAGAGAAGTTAAGACACACAGCTAAATTGCTTAGCTTGTCAGCAGGAAAATCACATTTCTATAAAGGTTTAATGTAGAAGAAATGTAGGCATGGTTCCTGGGATGTGGCTCCAACAAGTGCTTGCTTCTGTTCTACACCATCGTAATTCATAGAGGCCTTCCCATTGTGGTGTTTGCCTCAGTAGAGGCTGGCTCATTTATAGTTGTGAGGGTCAACAAAACACCTATTTCTAGATGTGGCCAAATAATGGGACTTCTAATCATTGATGTAGAAAGAAGCTTAGAAGTTTCTAGTGTAGTTTATGGCTGTAAAATCACCCACACATACGGAACAGGGTGAGTAAAAACTTCTCCTGCCTCTAGACTTGTCCTCTTGTGGACAGTACCCTTCTCATTCAGGTGGTCCATGGTGAGCTCAGAAAGCAGAGAGGCATTTCTGCAAGGAGCTATTATAATCACTCTGCCCTTTGGCTGCTCTGTTTTTGTAGCTGCATGTCCAAAGAAGGTGGCTCGAGTCCCAAAACATACTAAGTGGTTTTCAGGTGGTGTGGAAGAAAGATCAAAGCCTTAGGAATTAGAGGAACATGAGGAACATAAAATCTACAGTACAGGTGAAGGGTATGTGGACTGTCTCCTGATAATCATTTCTGACCAATTCTCCATGTTGCCTCCCAGTTGTGAATGCCATGAAACATTCCCTAAACTCTTAAAGGCATACTAGCCTGAAAGTTTAAACAGACTAGTCTCCTTCTCAGCCTGTCATATCAAGCCACAGGCATTTGAGTTTTTGTTTTTGAATTATATTGTTTTTTCAGTATAAGCAAATAAGCAAATAAAAAAGTGGTTTTTCTAGTGCATTTAAAAGGCATTTATCAGGTCCTCAATAATAGACCTTCTTTTACTTGAAGTGATATCAACTGATCATCATCCTTCCCAAACAAAGAGTGTCTTGATGAGCAGAAAGCTCAGCAAATCCACACAGTAAATTTATAGCCATGGCCTTTTCTGTATTAACATTTTCCTCTTCATCCATTCATAAGATGTAAATTTAATGGTCTGGAAATGCTGGCAAGCTCTCTAAATTTTTCTTTGCATGGTGTTATACCAAGATTCATTTATCCATGTCTTAAACTGTAATACAAGCTTCCTAGCAGTGAATGACTGTAATTACGATCAGGTGACTGGCCATTTCTTGTTAAGTAGCTTTGATAGTCCAACAGATTGGGAGGAAATTGTTCTTCAGTCTATTCTATCCCCTGTCTCTCTCTCTCTTTCTTCTTCTCTTGGAATGTTCCCCCTGACAATTGAAGTAAGTGTTTCTATAGTTTATAATTTGTATTATTTTATCCCTGATCCCAATTCAAAACTTCTGAGACTGTATAACCTTCCTCTTGCTCGGGGTTAAACTGCAGACTTCCTTCCTGCCTCATACCGGAAATGAGGTTCAAAATATCTGGCCTTGGGACACAGAACCAACCTTTAAAAAAAAAGCCAGCTTCATATACCTTGGATTATTCCACTTTAGACAGAAATCTTTCATTTTTAAATGTTTTCAATTTTTAATTGAAAAATAAAGGTTAAGTAAGGATTTTTATTTGGTAATTTTTTTGTCTTGGGTAATCACATTTCAGGCAAGGTAAGTGACTAGATAGAAGGAAGGGATTGCGTAAGTGGCTAATAGGTTGGGTCTTGGGGGAGAATAATGGATATGCCAATTAACTACTTTAGCAGCCATTTTTTTAAAAACATATTTTTTATTGATTTGTCTTTTTTTTAGAGAGAGAGGAAGGGAGAGGGAAAGGGAAAGAGAAATATCAATGTGAGAGTGAACCATCAACCGGCTGCTTCCTGCACATCCCCCTACCAGGGATCCAGCCCACAACCCCAGCATGTGCCCTAACCAAGAATAGAACCAGCAACCTTAAAATGCACTGGACAATGCCCAATCAACTGAACTACACAGTCCATGGCAGGGCACTCTTGCCTTCTGGATATGCTGGACCACTGACAGACATAGAAGTATATGCTCCCCACAACTGATACATGCTCCCCTCCACAGATTTAGTCCAAAAGGAAGACACTGAAACCTCTGTTTTTTGACTATTAGGGTCCCCCATGGCATGTCCAGGGGACCCTGTGAACTCTTGGGTCCTAACCCAGGACCTGGATACACAGGTGCCTATCTGAGCAGGTGTTAATCTGCCATTGACCTTAGTCCTGCTAATTCACCAAAGAGGATGACACATTCCATGCAAACCCACAAGTCACCTGAGATCATTTTAATGTCTTCTTGGCTTTCATGGCTTATCCTTGGCATTCGAAGTTTACCTGACTTGGAGGAACAGACCCAAAAGCCTGCATTGACGTTTGAGTGGATTTTAGGTGAACTTTTGTTTTCTTCAGAAAAGTAGGTCTATTTACCCATAGCCAAGCCGCTCACTCTCCACCCATTTTTAAAGATATGGAGAAACCAGTCCATCCAAGGGCATCCTATGCTAGCTCACTCTATCCCATTCTACACTGCCACATGAAGTCGTCCCAGGCTCCCTCCCCCACATACACAGGTGTCATTAGAGGAGGACGTCTTCAGGTAGGATTAGCAGAAGTGAACTTGAAAATAACCGGTGGGATCTTACCTCCCTAGGTCTTCTCTGGAAGTAGTGTCAACCCCTCTCCTTAGTATCAAATAGTGAAAAAAAGCTCCAAAATTATTATCACAACAGGATTAGGTTCTTCAAGTTCCTTCATTCCCCTCCCAGGCATGTTCTACGGTGTGATGATAATATGGGAGACTCTGGAAACATTAAGCTTGGGGATTTGAACCCATTTCAGAATTTTCATAAAAACAGTAGTACTAAGATGGAGATTTGCTCTAAGGATATCATGCTACTGCTTGTTGAGGAAATTAAATTGAAGCAGAATTATATCACAGAAAGACAAAAAATTGGGTGGATTGACATTTTTCTTGCCTAAAGTCTCCTCACTTCTTACAGTGCCCAAACCTTGCTTCTGTTAGTCACACCATCCCTTCACCACATCTCAGTGCTTCCACTTGCAAAGGTCTGCACTCTGCCTGAGCCTGGGGTGGGGAAAGGGGGGGGCGTACACATGACACCCCTCCAATTAAAACCATCTGGCTTTCCCTGGATGACCACTAGCTTCTCATACATCTTCTATTGCTTAAAGCCTGTTTTGTTTTTAAATTGGGGATGCACCCTCCTGATAAAATTGTTTGGGGCATCTTCAATACATGAACATTTATTTCTATACTCTAAATATATATTACTCTCAAAATACATTGTTAAATACACACAAAAACGAAACTGTAACAGTATTAAGGTTACCATAAATGGAAGTTCTAAATGTTTTTTCTTGCACTCCAACTGGGATCTGAGCAGCTGATTTTGAGGACCCCAGAGCCTGAAGATGATGGAGATGATGGAGGGCACATGGTGAATGCCTTCAGACTGAAAGGAGGCAAAAGCACTCTAACTGAGACCAGTGTTTGCGACTTGACTGCATCCACATTTATTCTGAGTCATTTTTGATAATCCCAACTCCTAGGAAGCTTGGCGGAGTCATGCATCAGAATGACTAATGGCTGAGCTAATAATAAATCTATCAAGTTATGCATACCTCTGAATTATTTCAACAAAACTGAAAGAAATGGGGAAGATATGACAGTACTCAACTCTGCTGCTAGTGACACAGTTCCTCCTGCTCTTTCTAAGATGGGGTAGAAAGTAAGACAATGAGAACATGGGAGTGTCATTCCTGGAAACTGCAAAACACCTGACACAAGTTACCCTGAGCCCATTGGAGAAGGATCCTGACCCCGCATAGATAAAGACTGGGAACTTTCAGAAACATGTTCATCTGCATTTTAGATAAAATATTTGAAGAGATCAATTTTGTTTTCATTAACATGACAAAACTATGAAAATATCAGTTTGGTGTTGTTTTGTTAAATGAAATTAACTTACAGTGCTTTACTAGTTAAATGTTGGGGAGTTTGTAGTTGGTTAGAAAAAAAAAATACTACCACAGCTCAGCCGTGTCTCTGTTACCTCTCACATCACCACTGATCTCCACAAGGTCGTGGAGAGACAGCTCGGGCAGAGGCTTACTTCAAAGAGAAACGTGGAGAGAAGAGCTGCTACAGAGAAAGATCAAAGCTCTCTCATTCACCCAGACCTTCCTGCGCTCCCTCTTCACCAGGCTCCCGAATCCCTGGGCAATCAGGGCGCAGAGCAGAGAGGTGCCCTCCTGCTCCCAATGAACAAAGAGGCCAGAGGCAGAGGCAGGAGAGCTAGCAGTTAGCTCCCCACAGGAAGGGCCAGGGTGCCGCCGGGGCCCAGACAGTGGCCTGGAACAGCCTGCAGCCTTTAGGTGGCCCTCCATGCTTGCTGCCCAGACGGATTTCTAAAAAAATATGCTGAAGTTATGAAAGAAGATAAATCACAAGCATTTACTGAACAAGTGATGTGTACACTACTCTGCTACAAATTTAATGGATGTAGTTTCATGACAGGAATGTAATGATTATGAGGGGAGGCCTGAGAGGCAGAGTTCTTGAATTCATATCACAGCTACAGCATCTACTACCTGCGTGCACTGGGGGTAAGCTAGCTCACTGCTCTAAATGTCTATTTTTCCCCATGTGTTAAGGGGGTAATAATAGCTTTTATTTCAGAGGTAAATGCTGTCGTTATGAGGAACAAACTAGTTGATCTAGGTAGAGCACTTAGGGCTATGCCTGACACAGTAGATGTTCCATAAATGTGAGCTCTACTATGTCTGTTAACTCTAATAAGCCATGAAGTAGCTGTTATCATTATTGTTATTATCTCCATTGTATAGATGAGAGAACTAAGGCCCAGAGAACTTTGGTGATTCAGGGAAAAAAGGCAAGAAAGGATGCTTGCAAAGAAAGGACTACTGTGATTATTTCAGAAAGAGAAAGCCAAAATTACATTGTCAAAAAGAAGTAGATTAGAGATACTTTTCATTGTGTGGATGTTAATAGATTATAGGAGTAGATAATCTTCATGAGTAAATAAGAATCTCAGAATTTTGGCCTTTTTACACAAATCAACTACAATTAAGATATAACTATGCAAGCTGGGAGAGGACAAAGCAAGGTTGCAAGATTTTAGGATTAAAAATTAATACTTAACATATACTGAAGTTTCCTTTTGTTTTTCCCATTGGTTCCATAGTTTGTTGTTATATAACATTTGATTTTAATTATATGTTAATTTAATTATTTGTATTATATGTTACTTTTTTTTTGTCACACCAAACATTTTTCTTTTTAGTTTGTAAAACATTGGCCTCTAGAGTTTCTTCCTGTCCACTCCTAAGGCTTAATTTTCTACACGCATATACTATACCCTAAGTTGCCATTCCAACTCAGTACTAGTGATGGTGACCAAAAAAAGAACATAACCTGAGAGGACAAGTTGCCACTAACTCAATGAGACTACCCACTGAGTCTCCTAGAGTTGTTTCTGAATTGAATACCACCTTCCTATTAAAGGCCCCTTCCCATCATTACTAGAAGATCTTCTGTCTCCATAGAGACACTCCTGATTATGGTTTCATTCCTATTGATTCATTTATCAAACAGGAAAATAAAGAAAAGTATCTAATGAAACACTGTTAGTAGTTTTCTGTTTTGAAGGATGGAAATAGCAACAATGAATCATTACTTCCCTCCTTGTATTTACTAACTCACATTTCCTAAGACTCAAGAGTGAGAAATACCAAGGTCTGACTAACAAGGCTGAAGTTTGCCATCATGATGGCTCATGACTGTTTGCTCTAATAAATCGGACTGTTTTGATTCCATTAATGACCACTCAAGATAAGGAGCTTTTTCCCCGTGTGCCTAGATACTTCCTTTACTCATTCAAAATGTTACACTTGAGAGAGGCTTTGAAAACAAATGAGTTGCTTCTAAGGCCCCTTAGGAATAACCACAAATGAATTATAAATAAAGGAAAATTCTGCTCACAATTTTTCCATACAGATGAAATAGAATGGGTCTTTCTTGGCCCTGTAATTGCAGCAGCTCAAACTTTGCTAATATATTGTGCCAGATTTCAAAGGTGTTCAGGAAATAGTTTATTACAACATAAAAAAGAAACCATGCATCATTTACTTTTATAAATACTGTAAATAAAATCACTAAACAATCAGTTGAACAAAACAAAATACATGCAAGCTTACTGGAAGATAAGCTAATGAATAACCTTTCTTTATTAAGAATACAGGGTGGGGCAAACGTGGGTTCACAGCTGTGAGTATGCAAAATAGAGTTTATTCTTGTATTATTATTGATTAATTTTTGTGTTATTTTCCATGAGAATAACTGTAAACCTACTTTTCTCCTACACTGTATATTTATAGAAATTATTTTCTTATTTACTTATGTATGTATGTATGTATGTATTGCTATTGAGTTTTAGGGTCCCCAGGGAGCATATGTGAGGAGCAGGGGAGTGAAAGTGGGAAGGAGGGGACGTGATACAGGACACCTGTAGGGCTTAACCCCTCCACCTTCTTGAGGATCCTCATGAAATGTGCTCCGAACTGTCTGCCCAGAGGACAAACAAGGAAGTAATGGTGCTCGGTTGCCAACCTCACTGTTCAACTGTGGCCCATGGGGGTGGACTCCCCTGCACTCCCAGCAGGTTCCCATTGGCATCCATAGGGAAACCCCAAGGAGGAAGCAAGTGGCATAGACAGTGGGCCTTCAGCAAGGAGCGGGCAGTTCCACCTGCTCCAAGCTGGTCAGTGCCTATGGGGAGCAGGTCACTTCAGCAGCGGCTGCAGTGGGAGGAAGGGCAAGAAGAAGGGTGGGAGGGCCCAGAGGGTTTGCAGGGCACACAGGGAGTGGCCCACAGGGATGGAGAGGGGCTTGTCACGGTACAGGAATAAAAAGGGAGCACAGGAGAAGCAGAAGACACACATCTTAGTTACACTTAAAGCCTTAAGTTGTTGATAATGCTGGCTTTACTCTTCCTGGAGTCAGTTTCTCTGAAAAGCCTTTCAAATAAAAAATATATACATAATATTCTGGGGACTGGATGAAAGAAGGAGAAGGATTAGCCAAATAACATATATATACGCAATCCATGGACACAGACAACAGTGTGGTGATGGCCAGAGGGAAGCAGGGAAAGGGTCTGGATGGAGGGGGACAAAGGAGGGTGGGAAACAGGAATATCTACAATAGTGTCAACAATAAAAAATAAGGCAAATATACACATGTAATGGTCTTAGGTATTTGTTGTGATATGCACAGTTTTGACTAAAATTCCATGGATATATGTGGGCTTTGAGATGCTCTCCCCAGTACCCCTCACCCATTGTGTAGGACATGGTAGAGGGGAAATTGACTCCATCCTCCATACCAGAGGTGGGCTCTGATTCTTTTAGTTCAGTCAAGGTCATAGAAGGCTCCTTCTTGCAAAGATTGGTTCAAGGAATTCAGGCTGAAGCCAGTTTGTGCATGACGGTCCCACTGTGTGTGACTAATTGGTACTTAGGTTCCAGAAGCCTCTTGCCCAGGATGTTGTAATATATATGGATATGAGGTCCGGTGCTATTACAGCCATGTCTTCCCCCAATGAGTGAAGCCAGCTGAGGGCTACACCAGAGGGAGGGAACAGCTAAAAGGACACAGGCCCTGGATGAAGCCACCTGGAAGCCATCCCATCCTGGACTTCCAGTTGAGTAGACACCTTTACTCATTTAAGCCGTTCTAAGTCAGATTTTCAGTCAAAAGAGTCTTAACTGACACTCTGACAGTCTCAGTCTCCCCCATTTTGAATCAATGATTGAATCCCACAGGAAAATTTTCATTCTGGGGGAGGAAAATGTGTCCCTCTCTTAGGCAAGGGTCGATGTCTTCCTTTTGGTAGACATATTGACTTGATGGAGTTGCATTGTTTAATAAATAACTGCTTGGTGGTACCCCAGGCAGAACTCTTTCAAATCACCATTTTTTCCTGCTTCTGAAGCAGTTTGTTCAACAAATCTACAACTTTCCTTAAAAATACTTTTCACCCATGACCTGTGCAATTAGCCTGAGTTGATAGGAAAGAATTCAGGGTATTTTTCCAACAGGAGGATGGGGATGGGAAGAGGAGGCCTGGAACTCAGAGTTATTTTTATAAAAGTGTAGCTTATATACAAGGAATATTAAATTGTTTTGTATTACAGAAATTCCTGTACATTAATATGTCATACCCCTAAGGAGTTAGTTTGTTGGCCCTATTTTGTAGTAGTTTCCTAAAACTCTGTCCTCAATTTATGAGGTATTTCCTAGAACAGCGACAATAAATAGTGGAGGGCAGATGAAGTAAAACTTTATAGGCAGGTCGCTGGGGATGCACAGCTTTCTCTGCTTCAGAAGATTGTGCTGTGGAAAACTGTCTGTGGCACCGTGTCCCTGAGTGTGACTCCTTTGCAGCCTTGGCAACATAACCGTTAGGAGCGGAGCAAGGGACCTTTCTGTGTGACAGATACTAGGACGATGAACCTATTGCATGTTTTAAGGTTCCAGTCTGTCAAACATTTAGACAAAGTTGGTGTCTGGCCTTCCTGCTGCAGCCACTATGGCTTAGTGAAGTATGACACCTGACTTCACATCATTGTATGATCATTTGCTGGTAATGCAAGGTGCCTTTGCCTTCTGACTCAGAAAAGCTAGTGAATTAGGAGGCATTGCTGCCAAGTATCTGAAACTGACAAAAGAGGGGTTACAAATACTCACCTTCCTCCAATTTATATGTAATGTCTTATGGAAATTAAAACCAATTTACTATGAGGACCTGAAAACTTTTAACAATTATGATTTCTGAATCTAATTTTCTTATGGACTGCTGCATGAATAAATGCGACTATCACAAATACGTATTTTGCTGTTTAAAGAAAATCCTAAGCTTTTTAGATTTCACAGCAAAGGCACGATTCATGAAAGAAATAATTGACAAGTTAGACTATTAAAATTTAAAACTTCTGCTCTATAAAAGACACTGAGAGGAGAATGAGATAACATGCCACAGACTGGGAGAAAAGAATCTCAAAAGATAATCTGATGAAGGATTATGATGCAAAATATACAAAGACTGGCAGAACTCAACAGAAAGAAAATAAACAACCTGATTGGAAAAATGGGCAGAAGACCTGCATAGTCACCTCACCAAAAAAGATATACAATTGACAAATAAGCATATGTAAAGATGCTCCACATCATGTGCCCTCAGGGAAATGCATAGAAAAGCTGTGGTACATTTACCCAATGGGATATTACTTTGCCACTAAAAAGAAGGAAATCTTGCTCTGGCCAGTGTGCCTCCGTTGGTTAAGTATCATGCCATGTACCCAAAGGTCACTGGTTTGATTCCCTGTCAGGGCACATGCCTGGATTTCAGGCTCAATCCCCAGTGGGAGTTGTGAAGGAGGCAGCCTTCTCTCACATTGATGTTTCACTCTCTCCCTCTCCTACTCTCTAAAATTAATAAAAAAAACACACATGTGTTGTTGTGTTGTTTGTTTTTTTAAAAAAGAAGAAAATCTTACCTTTTGCAACAGTATGGATGGACCTGGAACACATTATGCTAAGTGAACTAAGCTAGTCAGAGAAAAACATCCCTCACCAAGTGGTACATTTGTTACAATGAGTCAACCTACACTGACACATCATCATCACTCAAAGTCCATAATTTACATTAGGGGATGTTGATAATGAAGGAGGTTGCACATATGTGGATGAAGAGGGTGTATGAAACTATCTGTACCTTCTGCTCAATTATGCGGTGAACCTAAAAGTGATCTAAGAAAATGTATGATGGCCCTGGCTGGTGTAGCTCAGTTGGTTGGAAGGTCGTCCCGTACACCCAAAGGGCCCGGTTAGGGCACATACCCAGATTGCGGGTTCTATCCCCACTTGGGGCACAAATGGGAGGCAACCAATTGATGTTTCTCTCTCACATTAATGTTTCTCCCTTTCTCTCTCTCTCTCTCTCTCTCTCTCTCTCTCTCTCAGCCCACCTCCCCCCTTTCTACTCTCTAAAATCAATAAAAAGCATATCCTCTGGTGAGGATTAAATATACTGTATATATATAGTATGGCAAAAATAGGTTTACAGTTATTCATATGGAAAAAAATAAACAATAATAATAAAGAATAAATTCTTTGCCATACTCACAACTGTAAACCCACTTTTGCCACACTCTGTATATATGGTGATGGAAGATTAATTTAAACGGATATTTTAAGATGTCCAACGAACATGAGTTTTAAAGAACATTTGGTTTTCCTGTGTCTCTGTGATGTGGGAGAACCAGCCCTGGGGAGTCTCAGCCTGCACCCCAGAATCACAGTGATGCGGACAAGTAACTCTTCTTCCCTGGGCCTCTGAACCTTTTCGTCTTTGGGGGAATGGAGATAATAATACTCTTAAGATTGTTGAAGAATTAAATGAGATAATAGCAAATGTTAGCTTCTATTTCTATTTTTCATCTTTTAGAAAAACTTAAAAAGAAAACAAAATTGAGGTTTTTTTGCTCTTCATTCCATGCTTGACAGACAGCATGTCCCCCTGGCAAGTTGCGATCCACAAACACGGTTCTTGTAGAATTATAAACAAGCAGCTGGGACAGCTCAGCTTGGAATGTTTTCTAAGTCTGGCTGCCCAAATTAGGTGTGTGCAGACTGAAGCTTGTTTTGCAAACAAGTATGCCAGAAACTAAACAGGACGTGGAAGGTTTGCCTTCTTAGTCTTGAATACATTTCTTTTCAAGTTTTCTCATTACAAAGATTAAAAAAAAATGTTTTGTCACCAAACAACTACAGAACTTGCAAATAGAAAAGTGTTTTGAAAAAGATGATTTTTTAAAGCAAAAAGCCAGAACATGTTGTTGGCAATGATGATCAGATATCTTTCGGGAATCCTTTCTTCTACTTTCCTTCTTCTTTTTTTGCCCAGCTTGAGTTTCACCTTGGGTGTGCTGTGACTTTGTCTGGGAACTGCACGACAGAAGCACATCCGCAGAGGATCCAAGGCCTTCTTCTAAGGTAAAGGTGTTGAGATCCTCTTAACAGTCCATCCTCAATACAAATGACCATGTGCCAAGGAATAAAGCATACAGCATCTGTAACAAGAGGCAAACGCTCTGGGGGGGTCTTAGGCAAGTTACCTAAACTTTTTGGAAAGTGAAGATGACAGTATCACCTAATTCACCATATTGCTATGGAAACTAAGCAATGATATTTACATGAAATGCTTGATACAATGGCCAGAACATGAAGAGACCTCAATACATGTCATTTCAGGACTGTAGATACTAGTAAATTAGATGCTGCCTGTCTGTCTGGACATGTAGGATGGATTGATTACAGTCTGGCTTGGACTGTAGCTATAGAAAATTCCAAGCAGAGTTATTTGTTGCCCTGTTGCTCTTAGAGTCAATATCTTATAGAGATAGATACTTCAGAAACTTGTTAAAGAAATATTCTCTCTGGCTATTTTGGGCTGTGCTCTGGGATCACTTGGGAGTCTTGGAAACTGGGCAGAATCTCCCTAAAGCAAAAAAGATTAAAAACAATCTAGGGCAATATGGGAGAGAAAGGCCGTGGGCTTCCTCTGAGTGGGTGAAATGAGACAGTTATGACTAATGCTGGATTTACTTGTCCTTGGCTGAGAGCACAGTGTTTATTCAATGTTGAGTCTAGAGTGAAAGAGACTATAGACATAGATAAGATGTAAGAGTTTTCTTGAAAGAGATGGGCTTTTCATCACAAATTTATTACCAGATGTATACCTACCCAAGAATCCACAGAACTCTGTGCCCCATCTAATTTCAAATATTAAAAAGGAAATGAAAACAGATCACTTCTACCTTAGCAAAGTCTTTTTCCTCATTACTTTTCATTGCTTGGATTATGAATTTCAATAGATGCAAAGGCATTCCTAAATCTAGGAATAAAAAAGTATGCTTATCTAGAGTCCACAAAAATCATATAATTTTAGAACTCAATTTATTCTACTTTTAGTTTTGCAAATAAGTAAACTGTGAGCCATAGAGAGGAAGTTGATGAGTATGGAAAGACTAAACTAGCAAGTGGCACCAGTGAAATTAAATCTTGCCTCACTTGATCCCCAATTCAATCCTTTTTCTTTATCTCAACCTACCATTCAGAAAAATGATAGGTCAGTAAAACCTCATTTTTTGAAGACAGTTTTGCATGTGAAATGGATGCTGTATGAAGTAGGACAGTTTTATTTCATTTGGGTGTCAAAGGCTGGTTTTCTTTAGACACAGGAAAACCATCCAAAGGTAAGCAATTTAAAAATACTTTTTCGGGATCAGGTAAGGCCTAATGCTGCCCTCAACATGATCTACCAGGTTCCCATGATGTCACTGAAGGCAATGCCAGTCTTTACAGACTGTGATTTCATCACGTTGCTATCTCTGGTAGGAAGAAAGAAACTGAGTTTCACAATAGCTAAGAAAGAAAATGGAAGTCACCCTTCCCTTAATCCACAGAAGTGTGAATTATCGGTATTGCAATAATTTCTATCTGGCAAGAGTGAAAAAAACAACAACACCCAAAACACTGTATCTCAATGGTTTCTTCTGCCTACACAGTTAGAACAATGGAACTTGCACTAACCTGCTTCAGAAAGAGGCAGCTTTTCAGATTTTCCCATGTGATTTAATCTTATCTCATTTGAGATCTCTATTGTTTCTGAATGGTAATGATAGACACTGGGGGAAAGGCCCATCAGAGGTGGAAGAACTAGGCTCATTCCTTAACCCAGGATATTCTTTTCCAAATTTCAGTATTAGAATGTGTCATAAAAATGTCAAATTCTGGTAGACAAGAAAATGAATTTAAATCTGATCAATGATTGCCATACTGTCTTCGTTAATGCACGCCTAGGGAAGAAGCCTTTCTCCTTTATTTCGCCCTATTTTGTTTTTAGTCTTTCTGCTTTAGAGAAATTCTGCTCAGCTTCTAAGACTCCCAACTGATCCCTGAGCACAACCCAGAACAGCCAGAAAAAATACTTATTTAATAAGTTTCTAAAGTATATATCTGTGAAGGCTATTGACTTCAAGAGCAATCAAGTATATAATAACTCTGCTTAGAATTTTCTATGGCTACAATCCAAACCCGATTGTAATCAATCTATTCTAGGCATCCAGACAGACAGGAAATATCTCCTTCTATAGTCAAAGATTGACAGGTATTGATACCTCTACATGTTCCGGCCACTGAAGTCTTAGGTTTCATTAAGAGTCCTTGATCACACACACACACACACACACACACACACACACACGCACACACACACACACACACACACACACACACACACATGACTTTACCTCTGAGATTTAGAATGCTCATCTCAAAATAGGCCCCACTTTTATACTTACCACCTGAACTTCAGTTGACTAAATTTCTGTCTCTGTTCCCTTTGCTAGAAAATTGTTGAGCAATGATGATGATTTTAAGTAACAGTAAAGAGCTTTGTATATCTCTCATTTCAAAAATACTGAAGCTTTTTATTTCATTAGGGAACATGATTTCCTAACAATATATTTCTAAAATTTCTGTTTAGTGTCACCTTACGCATCTCTGGGGATGGAACTTCTGTTTTCTCCATACAAACTTGCTCATTCCATTATCTCACTTTTGGTCTAATGACTGGAAGGTAAGATATCACGAATATGAAGCAATATATTGGCTATTTAGATAACAATGCATTTCTATTGATTGTACACAACTTTAATAAGCTATGCAAGGGTTTAAGCCAAACACTTCCCTATGTTTGTATTAACAGTACTTAGTATCTCTGGAACTTTTTTTCTCAATTTAAAAGTTGTTGTGGAAGATTTGCTCTAACCACGTTAAATTTTCTGTACACTCTGAAGCATTTTGCTTGCTTCATTTGTTTACATGACTGAGTTAAGTTTTAGCCTTTGTATAACATTCTCTTGATATTCTAATTCAACTGGTTGCATTACAAAGGTAAACTTATAAACACAATGCATTATTTATGAGAAACATAAATTTTTTATGTAGAACTTTAAAAAAGTAAAGCTTTAAAATAGTTTAGTGTGGATTTTTCTTTTATGCAAATCAGAAATAGTCTGCTCTTTAACACAGTTTGAAAATTAAACCTCTCTCAACAGGATAAAAACCTGATTTGCTCTTTAAAATGGACAAAACTTATTTTGCAGGGTGAGGGGTATTCTTATTGCATCACTTAGTTTGAGAATCAGAAGCAATCAACAACCATGCTAGAGCTTTAACCCTCAGGAAATTCACTCTCTGTTTCTAGATATGGTGTTTGTACAACCTTGAGAAGATGGGAGAAAGCTGATGACATCACTAGACAAAAGGTTGGGTTCTGTTACATTAATGACATGACATGGGCCTGATGCTGCCCTACCTGGCCTTCATTCTCACTGGCCTATTATTCTCAAGTCAGAAGCTAGGAGGTTGTTTCAGTGCATTCACTATCATTTTCCTTCTCCAAATCCATTCTTGAGAGTTTGCACAAATCCCTGACTTTTCCATCCCAACAAAGCATATAGACTTCTTGCCTCTCTCTATAGAAAAGGCGGTTAGCATATCTTTCTTGGACACATTAAATGGTGACTTGCAAATGCTTCTTGTGGTTACATTTACATATTCTATAGAACATTTGAGTATTTGTATATCAAGGGAAAGCAGAAATTCAATTATAACAAAATTTCCATAAGGGCATTACCCAATAAACTAATGATTTTCCTATTGCTTTTCATTTATTAGTAGAATAATATATAAGAAAATGCAAGTCAGTGAACATAGAACAAAATTGTCACAATTGTAATGCTTAAAAATATAATTTCTTATATTTACTGTAATTTGGATTAACAATGTTATTTTGATGAGCTTATATATGACATTTTAACTGACTTCCCTAAACCTACAGATACCAAAAATTGTCACATAAAATACACAAAATCTTTGGGGGCACATTTTTATATGACCTTATGTTTCATATCATGACTTCATAAGAGAACTGTTTCAGGTCTGTTTCCTAGGAAAGTTTCTACAATTTGTATGCTGAGATTGTGTGCTGGAAAATTATTGAGAAGAGTCTCAAGATAAACACTGTGGGGGAGTGAAGAAAGGTTTGAGCAGAGGAAGGAGTTGAATTGTGATGTTAGTGTGAAAAAGGCAGAATATTTGAGTCTCTCCCACAGGAAGCTCTGGAGGAAGCTCAGAGCTGTCCTACCTTAAATCAAAGGCAGCAGAACA
>NW_005360509.1:304023-306916 GCF_000412655.1 Myotis brandtii
CCCTCCACCCCAGCCCCACACCATAGACTAGAGAAGAGGACGTGACCTGGGGTAAGACAGCAATCTTCAGCCTGACAGTTTATGGAGAGAGGTTCAATGATGGTCTTTAGCTTCCCAAATGTCCAGTTCTGAAGTTAAGACCTGGGTGGAGCACCCCAGTATTCATTACAAAATCCAAAGGAAAACAGCTGGCTTGACAAGTTGTTTGGGCAATAAGCCCAGGGGGGTTACTGATTTACATTAAACCTTTCTTTGCTTTTCTCTGGGAGCCACGAGATCACCTTCATAGAGTTCATCAGCTATTTTCCTTCCCCCTTTCCGGTATGGCCCCTTTCTACTATTCATGAAATAGTGGGCATGAGTGCACGCATTGGATGGAGGCAGACATGCGTTTAAATTCCACCTCTTCCCTTTACTGGATGTATGTGGCCTCTCTGAACTTAATGGAGGTGATAGTACCCATCAAAAATTGTGAGGAGGGCTGTATTTTACCCTCCTTGCAGGCTAAGTTAGCGTGCTAGTTTCATGGCTGCTTGTAGAAGACATGAGACTTCTGGGTCAGAGACATAGGACAATTTATTTTCACAGCAATACACTAGCTGGAGTATCAGTATTTGCTTTGGTTCTCCAAGGCCCAGTTCCTACAGGGCAGTGCAAAGAGGGCCAGATGACACCTTCAGATGCAGCAGGTTGGGATATAGTAGTGGAACCTTGAACATAAGAACTCAAGTCTTTTATCTAGGCACTAAGCAAAGCCTGCCCTTTTCTCTGGACAGAGACACTATCTCAATCTTACAACATCCTATACTAACATCCTTGCTATGCTATACTAACATCCTTGAAAATAGTCTGAAACCAAGGCAGTTAATGACTCTGCTAGAAAGATGTGCAGAAATGCTAGAGACCTAAGAAGAATTGTCACCTAGCAGTGCCTACCTCCTTAGGTGACATATACAGAGGGTGGTATACCACACTAGTAGTTATGAGCATGAGGTCTAAGACTACTTGAGTTTAAATACTAGTTCTACCACTTAAAAGAATGTGACTTGAGGCAAGTTCCTTAACCTCTGTAAGCCTCAGCTTTTATTTACCTATGAAATGGAAATAATAATAATAATAATAATAATAATAATAATACTATGTACAGCATAGGTTTCTTTTAAAGATAAATTGAGATAAGACATAAAATGGCTGACATGTGGTAATCAGATGCTCAGTAAATGATAATATTGTCATTATAGTAGCTTGGACACTGATCAACTGCCTGGATCTTTTCCCCAGGAAGTGCCAGAAATAGGAAAAAAGATATTCCTCAAGTCTTAAGCTTAGAGAAGCGGTTGATCATTCATAATATTCTCTGCAGGTCCTCCCTCATCTTGCATGTGCTTCTTTTTCTTGATAGAAAATAAACGCTTTCTTAACTTCCTTATTTCAAATTCGTCCTGCGACCCACTCCAATCTGATTTCTTTTCTGCCGGGCTAACTTGCCTGTGCTAAAACACCAATGAGTTCCATTTGGCTGATGGGGCACCCAAACTCAATATGTTCAATGCTGAACTCTTATTTTTTCTTTCCACCAAAATTAGTCCCTCCTTTTACCTTATTCTCAATAAATGCTATCTCTTTTTTTCTATCCCATTAAATGGCACCTAAATGAAACTGGTTATTCACACCAGAAATCCAAAGACATTTTTAAGCATCTCCTTCTATCAATCTATCACAAAATCTAATAGATTTGACCACCTAACTTTATTCCAAATTTGTACACTTTTCCCCCCGCCTTCATTGGTGTCACTTCAACCCAGCCACCATCTACGACCTGAACAGTGCAATTACTTTCAGGATGACCTCTTTGCTTAGTCTTCTGCCCCCTTCATTCATTGCAGCCATAATCCAGATCATTTCATCATCTGCTGCTTAAAACCCTTCAAGGTGTACCATTGCAATCGAATAAAAGGAGTCCGTCTTAGCTCTCCAAGCCTGTCACTTTCCCTCTTGAAAGTGTTCTTTCTGCTCAACAGTGTCAAGCGCCAAGTTCTTCCCTGTGGAGGAGCCATTCTGTGGACAGCTGCCACGCCTGGAACAGCTCCTCAGAGTCCAATCTGGATTGGATGTAAATGAGACTGAAGCTCTTACTGCAGGCCATTTTTCTTAAGGAACATATTTTAAAGGAAAATCTCTATTCTTTCAATATCATCACTTTCTTCAAACCTTACAAAATAACACATCAAAACCCAATATCAACTCCAGGCTGTCTGTATAGCTTTGTTGTGTTTTAGCGGGGATTTGATAAATCTCAAAAGCTTTGACAGGCTGTTAGGTAGTAAAGTAACTTTCATAGGGGATTTAATTATTCAATTTCCATGAAGTCTGGTCTCTGAAGTGTTGCTACAAATAATCTGGCTCTAAGTTTTATAATGACATAAATGTTTGTCAGAAAATATCTAAAGCAATTTGTTTTTATCATAATGCCCTGTGATCTTTTTTTTTTTTTTAAGAGTAGACAGGTGAAAGGTAGGAAGAAAAGGAATAAGGGAAGAAAAGTCCTCTGAGCCTGTAAAATTATTAGCAAATTTAAAAATAGTTATTTGTAGTGGGTAGGGTATGTTTTGTTTAGAAAGTATGCTAATAGTTAATCAGCTGTTGTTTTGATAACTTTAAAGCTATAGCTTTGTTAGCTTTATAAAGCATCAACTGTCCTGAATTATTATTGTCCTGTATCAATAATAATTTCCTGATTATGGTATTGTGTATATTGTGCAAAATGCTACCATTGGGGAAACTGAGGGAAAGGTACATGGGATCTTTCTGTATTATTTTGTTCAGTAAGATATATTATTTTTACATAAGATGCAGAATATTAATACATGTGTACAAACATTACATTAAGATG